>NW_028300916.1:1082307-1236923 GCF_049000335.1 Polistes dominula | reverse complement strand
CCCCGAGAGTCTGCTCTCTTATTCTTTTCCATGCCTTTTATATCAGAAATCACCTACACCCCTTTTTGAGAGGGAAGAAGCTTACAAATCTTACTGACCAATAGCATAAGGATCCACCCCATAGTCCACCGACAGGTACAGCCTATGGTTTTCGGTAGTGGGAACTATGCATACAGAAACTTAATCTAGCACATCGGAATGTTACACCTTTTTATGGCATCGCATATCGGAAATTCTTCAAAGGGTCCCTACACTGCACACATGGTTTTTTATTACACCAATATCCTAATAACCCTCAAGGTTCGTTTATGGTTTTATGGCCCACCTAATCTTTTCTTTTAATCTGGATAGATTTCTCTTTTTCAAATAAAATGAGATCTACAGAAAGGACTGAATACTAGTTTTTGTCTACCTCTGCTACACTTAAAACTCTCCTACATATATATGCATAAATGCATGCATATATATATATATATATATATAGGTATCACATGTTAGAACTGATGTATTTAGGTTAAGCGTAATAAATTTAGAAATTTATGAGTTAGTTATAATCTCAAATTGTAAAAAGATGTTAATTTTCAATAACTTTGAACATAAAGTAAACAACATTTTGAACATAACATAAGGTAAACAATTATTTGAAAGTTTATTAACAAAATATTCGTATCATTTAATAATATGAATTAAATGAATTAATATTAAGAATGAATAAAATAAAAAAAAAGTATAATATTATGTTTGTTTCACGAGTTTTGGATGTAATATTTTTAGATTATACTTTCATTAAAATATGCTTAGTATTCTGAAAAAATAAAAATAAAAATAACTGCAAATCTTGCTGTTAAAATTTCTTGAAAGATAGAGCTTCCTTTTAAAAATTAATCGAAAAATGATACTATAAAGTAGGTAATAGTTTTTACAATATAAATTATATATATATATATATATAAAAATGTATTTAATAATAAAAAAAATATATATATATATAATAATATAATATTTATTATATATATAAATAAGAATATATATTTATTTATAAAATTAATATAAAATATTAATGATATATATAAAATATTACATCTATATATAATATATTATAATTATATTATTATATTTATTATATTAATATATTATATATTATTATTATAATATATTAATATTATTATTATATGTAAATATTAATTATTTATATGTTATTATTATAATATATATAATAATATATAATATTTATATATAATAATAATATTAAAAAATATATTATATATTATTATTATTATATATAAATATTATATTTATATTATATTAATATATTATAATATATTTATTTTCAACGATAAATAGTTGCGTATCGTTTAATTAATTTACTTCCTATCATTTATATGGATAACTTCTTTTTTTTCTTTTCATTTATTTCAAATAATTGTTCGATTCTATTAAAATAAGAATGTGAAGGAAATATAACTTAACAATTTATCTTTCTTTTTATTTTTTATTTTTATTTCTTTTTATTTTTAATACAACAATTCTAAATGTGTCAATAGTTTTATATGAGTGAAAAAAAGTAGGAAGAATTTCTTATTTCAAAAATGTATAGAAAAATTATGTGTAATTAATAGATCTTAATTGGAGTCTTACTTTGTACGGTATTTTTTTTTTTCTTTTTTTTTCTTTTTTTTAGAAAAGAATGGAATTTAACTGTATTGGAATAATAGAATTTTCAAAGAGTCTTCCGTTAAGTAAATTAAAAGGTTTCTCATTCTTTCTATTATTTAAAAGTAACTATGCTAAATTACACTAAAATAAGTAAAAAAAAAAATATTTAATGTACATATTGTAAGCCTTACTTATATTTAATGTTCATAAGTATTGTTTACGAACATTGTGCTCAAATAATGTTATCTAATGAGTGCATTATTTTCGTTTATGTCACGTGCAATGAGTTGTCTTTTTTTCTCTAATATAGATAAAATAATTTTACTTATATGGCGGTATACTTATGTTAAAATTACCATCTATAAATTTCACGTATATTCGTGATAATAAAAGTGAAACTCTAGAAGTAATTGTATGTTAATTATACCAAAGAAAATGTTCGTTAAATATTGAATTTTTTATAGTAAAATATTTCAATTTATTTATGGGAGTGCAGGGGACCAATACATACTATATATATAATTATTATTAATATATTATTAAATAATTAATTATATATTATATAAAATATATAAATTATTACTATATACTATATATAATATAAATATAATTATATATATATTATATTATATTATAAATATAATTTTATATATATATATATATATATATATGTAATAAATAAAAATTATTATATTATAATAATAATTATATATATAAAATAAATTAATTTCAATATTAAAATATTATATAAATATATATATATATTTTTATTAGTATATATATAATTTATAATATAATATTTATAATAAATATAATATTTTATTATTATTTATTTATTATATATATTTATTATATATATAATAAAAATAATATATTATTAATTTTCTATACATAATACTATATGTAATTTAATTAAATATTAAATATATACATATAGTAATTATGCTAATGGTATTTTTTTTATTTAACCCTTTGAGTGCTATGGACGCATATGTGTTTGTAAAATAATGTAATGTATATATTAATTAATTAAATTATATTTATAAAGAAAAACTTTTAATTATTGAACATAATTTACAAAATATATTTTAAAGTAATAGTATTCAGCATGCAAAGGGTTAAGAAAAATTACAATATATATGCATACATACATATTTAATTTATGAACTTGTTTCGATTTATTTAAACTTGTATGAAAATTTTAATGAGTTTGATTATGCGTGATCATTGTTTTTTTAAATATTTTTTTTCTCTCTCTCTCTCTTACTCACCATCCTCCCTTACGTTTAGCTCATTCCCCCCCCCCCTATTCTTCTCTTTCACTGTCTATCATTATATTATTCCGTAAGGCGGTCGGCGACTCGTAAGAAGACGGTGGCAGTGGGGTTGGAAAGCCAGAGGAAGAGGAAGAAGAAGAAAAAGAAGAAGAAGAAGAAGGCATTTCGCCGGTTTTCAATCGACATTCAGTATCGAGATGCGACGAGAGTGCATCGTATATTTCTTCAATCGATGGTGTATACCATGTCGTTGATTTTGTTAATAAAATAAGACCGTTTGTTATTCAATTAAAACCATGGGATTCTGATTTTCGACAGAAATCACTGACTCTCGGAATAATTTGTGAAAATTTGTTGCAATTTTTGTTTCATTTATTTTCGAATCGGTTTATTTTCTTTTGCTAGTTTTTTTTGTTTTTGTTTTTTTTTGGTTTTTGTTTTTTCTGTTTTATTTTGTTTGGCAAGAGGAAAAAGGATCTCTCTGGTTGTGTGTGTGTGTCTGTATAATTATATTGGTAAGAAAATATTTTTATATTAATAATAATTAGAAATAAAAAAAAATTCAAATGATTTATGTGTACGTGCACACGATTTTTAATTAAATATATATCTTTTGTTTTTATTTGTTGTTGGAATGAAAAAAAAAGAATATTTTTAAAAAGATAGATTACAAAATTATCATAAATATAATTACTTTTTGTTATTTTTTTTATTTTTTTTTTTTGGGTAAGAATTTGTGTTATTATTAGTAAAGAAATTTTGATTGGAAATAATCTAAAAGATAACACGAACCGTACGAATACATAAACAATCAAAACAAACTCATACTTATATACAATATATATAATTGTATTTATAATATATATATTATTAATATAATATAATATAATATATTAACATTATATTATATTAATTTTAATATTAATATTGTAGTAATGTACATTAGTAATGTAACACATTACTATAATACTATATTATAGTAATATAATAAATTAATTAAAATTAATATAATATAATGTACTATAAAAAATTATATATTATATTATATTAATTTTAATATTAATATTGTAGTAATGTACATTAACATTACTATAATACTATATTATAGTTATATAATAAATTAATTAAAATTAATATAATATAATGTAATATAAAAAATTATATATTATATTATATTAATTTTAATATTAATATTGTAGTAATGTACATTAACATTACTATAATACTATATTATAGTTATATAATAAATTAATTAAAATTAATATAATATAATGTAATATAAAAAATTATATATTATATTATATTAATTTTAATATTAATATTGTAGTAATGTACATTAGTCATGTAATACATTACTATAATACTATATTATAGTAATATAATAAATTAATTAAAATTAATATAATATAATGTAATATAAAAAATTACATATTATATTATATTAATTTTAATATTAATATTGTAGTAATGTACATTAGTAATGTAATACATTACTATAATACTATATTATAGTTATATAATAAATTAATTAAAATTAATATAATATAATATAAAAAATTATATATTATATTATATTAATTTTAATATTAATATTGTAGTAATGTACATTAGTAATGTAATACATTACTATAATACTATATTATAGTTATATAATAAATTAATTAAAATTAATATAATATAATATAATATAAAAAATTTTATATTATTTTATATTAATTTTAATATTAATATTGTAGTAATGTACATTAGTAATGTAATACATTACTATAATATTATATTATAGTAATATAATAAATTAATTAAAATTAATATAATTATACATATAATATATATATATATATTATTATTATTATTATTTATTTATTTTTTTTTTTTTTGTAGAAATATTGTGCTCAAAATTAATTATATTCAAAAAGATAGCACTTGACACATAACTCAGACAAAATTTTTATTTTCCGAATAGTTTTTATTGGTCATTGTCAGGTTCAGCATTTAATATTTGCACATCATTGAATTCCTTTTGTCAGAGTCATTATCCAAAAATAAGTATTAAAACAACATTGTATTTAAAAAAACAAAATTGACACAAATAATCTCAAAAATGACTCAATGTAGCAAAAAACATACTAATGTCATGTTTTATTCCTAAATTTTGTATGCATTTTTTTCCTTATTTACTTTTCTGCTACTATCATACTATCATACACCACGATCTGGTTGAGAGAATCAACCTGTATATAATATAAAATATATTTTGATTTAGAAATATATGATATTATTATATAAGAATCATGTTAATTTAAACAAATTAACTGTTAATTAATTGAATTAATTGTGATCAATCTTTGAATATTGTTTCATCGGATTAGCAACAGGTGTTATCGATAGCATTTACATAAATACGTTTACTAGGAATAAATGTGTGACCATAGCATATTTAGAATAAATTAATTAAAAATAAAAATATTACCAGAGATAATCTAAGAAATTGATTGGTTATTTTGAATTATTATTTGTTTTTTTTTTTATTATTTTAATTTTAATTTTAATTTTTTTTTTGTTATATAAATGGGTGACCATAGCATAGTTAGAATAAATTAATTTAAAAAAAATATATTACTAGAGATAATTTAAGAAATTGATTGAATATTTTGAATTATTATTTGTTTTATTTTTTATTATTATAATTTTCATTTTCATTTTTTTATTATATAAATGTGTGACCATAGTTAGAATAAATTAATTTTTAAAAAATATATTATCAGAGATAATTTAGGAAATTGATTGGGTATTTTGAATTATTATTTGTTTCATTGTTTATTATTTTAATTTTAATTTTAATTTTAATTTTTTTGTTATATAAATGTGTTACTATAGCGAATTTAGAATAAATTAATTTTAAAAAAATATATTACCAGAGATAATCTAAAAAATTGATTGGATATTTTGAATTATTATTTGTTTTATTTTTTATTATTATAATTTTAATTTTCATTTTTTTAGTATATAAATGTGTGACCATAGCATATTTATAATAAATTAATTTAAAAAAATATAGTACCAGAGATAATCTCTGAATTTGATTGGGTATTTTGAATTATTATTTGTTTTATTTTTTATTATTATAATTTTCATTTTCATTTTTTTATTATATAAATGTGTGACCATAGTTAGAATAAATTAATTTTAAAAAAATATATTATCAGAGATAATCTAAAAAATTGATTGAATATTTTGAATTATTATTTGTTTTATTGTTTATTATTTTAATTTTAATTTTAATTTTAATTTTAATTTTAATTTTAATTTTTTTGTTATATAAATGTGTTACTATAGCGAATTTAGAATAAATAATTAATAAAAAAATATATTACCAGAGATAATCTAAAAAATTGATTGGATATTTTGAATTATTATTTGTTTTATTTTTTATTATTATAATTTTAATTTTCATTTTTTTATTATATAAATGTGTGACCATAGCATAGTCAGAATAAATTAATTAAAAAAATATATTACTATAGATAATCTAAAAAATTGATTGAATATTTTGAATTATTATTTGTTTTATCTTTTATTATTATAATTTTAATTTTAATTTTTTTAGTATATAAATGTGTGACCATAGCATATTTAGAATAAATTAATTAAAAAAAATATAGTACCAGAGATAATCTCTGAATTTGATTGGGTATTTTGAATTATTATTTGTTTCATTGTTTATTATTTTAATTTTAATTTTAATTTTAATTTTTTTATTATATAAATGTGTGACCATAGTTAGAATAAATTAATTTTAAAAAAATATATTACTAGAGATAATCTAAAAAATTGATTGGATATTTTGAATTATTATTTGTTTCATTTTTTATTATTTTAATTTTAATTTTAATTTTAATTTTTTTATTATATAAATGTGTGACCATAGTTAGAATAAATTAATTTAAAAAAAATATATTATCAGAGATAATTTAGAAAATTGATTGGATATTTTGAATTATTATTTGTTTTATTGTTTATTATTTTAATTTTAATTTTAATTTTATTTTTTCTTTTGTACTTCTATTCATCTATTATATAGAATGAATTTTAATAGATCTCATAGGTGATATTACAATAAATTCGCATTCTTTTTCATTGGGGAATTTAAAGATCGTGAATATGAGAAATAGCTAGTTGGAATTCTTAAGTCGTTAGGTCGATATGAAATTCTGGGATATACACGTTTACCTTATTGATCTTAAGGTCAGTGAATAACAATGACATTAATAAAATACAATGTTGGTATTTTTTAATTTCATTGATTTCGTCAAAATTGTTCGAAAGAAATCATCAATAATCCGTAATCAATTTATCTTTATCTATCAAATTAAAAAAAAAATAAATAAATAAACAACTACATTTAAAGAGTAATAAGCAAATGTAAATAATTAATGTTACAAGTCAAACAACATTGTATAACACATAGTTATCTAATAACTACAATATAAAAAAAAAAATAAAAAATCAACTGGTAAAATAATATTGTTCATACGTGTATAATAATCAATATTCATAATAATCTATGAGTCATGTTTAATAAATTAAATCAACATTTTTATCTAAGTGATAATTCATTAACAATTTTAACTTTAAAATTTTATTTTTATTTTTTATTTTTTTTAATAGTTACAACAAAACAATACGAATACTTTGAATTATTAACTTGATTAGTTAGTTATCTTTAAACAAATGTTCTTCATTATTTATGTTAAAAACACATGGTTATTTATTTTATATATATATATATATATTTAAATATATAAATGTTTTACATGTGTGGTAATGACGAAGCTTGTATAGTTTTAACACATACGATATCGTTGACATTCAAGCCTTGCGGCGGAAGTTACATAAAAAGAAACAGATTCTGCATGTATGATTAGTAATTATATATGTATAGAACGTTATATTGCACCAATTTACGCCAGTCGTTTTATGAAAACACAACGGACAGAACGTTTCTTATTTTGATTTTGTTTTTGTTTTTGTTTTTTTTTTTTGTCAATAATTTCGCTAAACTTTATTCATTTTCTTTTCTTTTCTATTCTTTTCTTTTCTTTTCTTTTCTTTTTTGGTAAGTCAATTTGTTAACTACGACGAAAACAATTATTTCTGATTGATTTTTTCATTAAGGAGAAAAGGAAGGGGTTGGTGGGTTTCGTAAATTATTAAATCACTAAGAAATAAAATGATAATCATAATAATTATTTTAATTTTTTTTTGGTCTATTATTATTCTCTTTTTTCTGTTTTTTTTTTTTTAGAATCCAAGAAGATCTATATTTTTTCAATTAAGAAGGGATAAATTTCATTTGTATTTACTACTACATAAAAATGGAAGATTCACCGAGGTAAATATTATTTACATGTTATTATCGTAATACAAATATTAAATAAATCCAAGCAAGTGTAGCAGCCTATATGTGCCCATAATTATGAAAGTGGTCTAAGTAAAAATTAATAAAAAAAATGAGTTTAACAGTTATTACGCACTACATTATTATAAACTAAATAAATTCAATGTAATTTGAAAATGATATTATCAAACATGAATCGTTAGATAATGTTTGTTATTTCAATATTGTATAAAATTCATATAGCGTTCAAGTATAAATCTTTAAATATCTCGAAACAAGAGATATATGACTTAGATCACTTTCATAATTAAGGGCACATATATATATTTAAAGTTTTTATCTATCTTTATCGTTTTTTTTTCTATATATTATATTTAGTAGTGCTTGTGTAAATATAAGAATATTTCAAGATATGAAATATATTCCCTTTTATAGATACGAGGAACCCGGCATGTATAAAAAAAGATCACCCTGTAGTTTACGGAGATTAGGAGGTAAGATAATAATAATAATAATGATAATATTTTTTATTTCATTTTATCATTTTTATTATTTTTTAAAATAGTATATATAATATGTATCACATTATATATATATATTTTATATTATTATATATATATATATATATATTTATTTATTTTATTTATAATATTATATTTATTATATTAATAATTATATTATATTATTATTATTTATATATAATATATAATAAAAATAATATATATATATATATATAATAATAATAATAATAATAATAATAATAATATAATAATGATAATATTTTTAATTTCATTATATTATTATTATTATTTTTTTTTTTATTATTTTCCTAAATACAAAGAAAAATGTAATAATACAAGCATGCATAAAATATAAAAATGTAGAATTATCGTCGTCATTTTTAACGGAAAACAATTTTTTCATAGTACTGTTATTCTTCTTAACAAAACGATCGATAATTCGAATAAAAGAATTATTCTTCTTATTCGTTGAATAGTACATTATACCGGACGTAAATAGTCAGTATCGATTTGTTCGTGTAATGATATCATCAGTACAAGCATATATTGTATTATATTCATTTAAGTAACACCTGGAGAACATTTCTCGATAAACATTAGTATGAATAATTTATGTTGATTTTACTCTAAAATATTATTAATGTACAGTTAGTCAAAAGATAAATAATCATAGAGAGACATTATCAAAAGAGAGAAAGAGAGAGAGAGAGAGATAGAGATAAAGATAAAAATGGAATACTCATTGGAAATTTAGTTTATTCATATACACACTCTACTTACATATACTAAGTTACTTATTGTCATTCACTTGATTGATTGATTCGCGCACTCAATTGAATAGTATATAATAAATACTGTCAATTGTTGTTCTTAATAATTGCTTCAATAAAGAATTTGTACGATCCGATAACGCATTCCATTTGTATTTATTTTTCAGACATGGTGCCAGCACGAGTTGTTCTCTATATGCTTTCTTTTTCCGGGTTCCTTGTTTCCTTTATGATGAGGACTGACATTAATCTTACAATGGTGGCCATGGCAAAACCAACTATGAAATCAAATGTCACGGTCACCACTGAGACGTCTCATTATTGTTACAAATCGGCGAATGTATCGCACGTGGAAAACAACAACAATAGTAGTAACAGCAGTAACTTTGTTAGATTAGAGGTATAAACAATAATCAGATTTTTTCGATTATTTCTATATACTCAATTTCAATTTTGAAATAAACCTTAGGAATCTATTTTCTATCGTTATTATCTACTTCGATCGTATACTTTACGAATTGTCACGCAATACTTATTTACTAAATTGACGTTTATACTTCGTAGAACTTACGTAATTTGGAATCATTTAGTATTGCGTATTTTAAACGTTTTTATGTAAATTATTAATAATGAAGTCACACTTTTTCCTTAACTTTGTAAATTTTAATACGATCGTATATGAATTTCATTCTTTCTAAGAAAAACTAACAAGTTATGTGACGAGTCATGCGAACAATTTTTTAAATTATTCAATAAGAATCATTTGAAATTTTATATAATGTGAAGTTTTTTTAATGTAAGAGAGAACAAGAAAAATGGTGTTTTATCGATCGTCGTATACGCTACATTTTATTATTTGCAGGAAGAGGGTGAGTTTGACTGGAGTCCAGCCATTCAGTCTGCCATTCTTGGTTCCTTCTATTGGTGTTATATCTTATCACAAGTAGTGGGCGGCGTTTTAACTCAATATTTTGGTACAAAGACCGTCTTTGGTGGATCCCAACTTTTAACTGCAATTTGCAGTTTACTTATGCCCAGTGCTGCTGAAATTCATTACGGTGCTATGATAGGTCTTCGAAGTATACAAGGAATCGCTAGTGTAGGTTGAATCATTGTAATTAACCTTTTCGCTGCTAACATTGATTAGAACCATTTAATATTTGAAACTCGCGGATGTATTCACGATGATTATAGTCAAGTTTGTGGTGTACGACCAGTGACTATAGTCACCCAAACTGTCATACATTCGCTATCTTTTACTGCTAACTATAGTTTCCTATTGACATTATGTTACAGTTTACAATTTTTTAAATGCATTACACATTTTAATATCCATCTATTCCTTTATCTATCATTTATATTAAATGAAGAGACTCGTACTCGTAAAAGCTATACTCACGAGTTTTATATTCTCGACGTAATCCTATTGAAAGGACTAAGTACGTTCGTGTAGGTATTATTATGAACCGTAGTAGTGCATTTGCTAGTAAGGGTGTCGTAGCGAAAAGGTTCATTTGTAATGTTTCCTTTATAGAAAATATATGATACAACGTTTGAAAACATGGGATATATTTTTGTAGGGGTTAACTTGGCCAGCTATGTATGCCATTGTTGGACATTGGATTCCACCGGTAGAACGATCCCGTTTCATGTCTTCCTTTCAAGGTAAGTCTTCAGACAGCTGACACTCTAATACAAGTTCTTTTGTGTGTTACAGTGAAACTTCGATACGTATCGAATCATATTATTATATAATACTATTATTATTTATATATTTATATATTTATTTATATATATATATATATGTATATATACGTATGTATATAAATGTATATATATATGATTTATCATGTTTCCCAAATCATTTATAATGTGCGGAGAACACTAGTACGTTGCTTATATTGGATCTCTCTGTTGACGATTATAATCCCTCGTGATATACTAATGCACACTTCTTTCAGACTGGAATGTATGGAAGTTCGAATGAGAAGCTATTCGCAACATCAAACAATATTTACTGTCAAAATTCAAGTCCGGATCAAGAAATTGATAACTTTTATATATTATGTGCATATGTAAATGATTACGTTGCTGTCTTATTATTATAGATAGACACGATAATTTAGTGACGAATAGTCACGATCGTTGATATTGATCTTTTTGATTGGTTTAGCTCCACACGTTGGTTGCATTCGCCGGACCGAGGGGTATACTCATCAGCGACCACTCAACAGCATGAGAAAGGCCGAGTATACTTCCAGCTGGTAGAATCAGCCGGACTCTACGTGCACACGTTGTATAATGTTATTCGCTCATTATCTTTACATGTCAGTTCTGTCTTTCCAAAATCTACATTCGTTCGACACGTGTTTCTAATCTCATTCTTCTCACTCAAACTTTCTCAGAGACTGACCACAGACCGAATAGATATATATCGATTTGTTTTATTTTCTTAGATTGTACTTTATTTAAGAAGAAAGATATTACCTTATATCGATCTTCTTTCATTGTTCTATATTCCATATAGACCATATATACCATACCTTTTTTTTACGTAGAATCTTTTTTATTATCCTTTTTCTTTCCATATTTTTTACATATTGACATATTTCAAACGTAAAACATAGATACGATTAGTTGTTTTGTGTCAGGGTTGCGTCAGGGTTGCGTCTCTGCGTAAGACGAGTGTTTACTCATTTAGCGGTGAGAGCTAGTATATTGCTCGAACTGTTTTCAGGTATAGAAGTTTCATTGTCCCACTGTACAGCCTCATCATTCATCACCCCTCGTCCCTTCGTATTAAGTCTCTAGTTAAATCGCTTTACAGGGTTGATTCATGCTCACCATCATCCAGGAGAGATCATCGAGGGCGCGTGCGTGCAAATCGTGAAACGAGCCCGGGCCCCGAGGTCATTCGACAAGCCTCATGTTTCAGCTTCCTTCCTGGTCGTGGGGTGAGCCATTCCTAACATCTAGATTATCTATATTCAGGGTTCAGCTTTGGGATCGGATTGACCTATCCGTTGTGCGGATTCATCATCGCTCATTTTGGATGGAAAGTGGTTTTCTACACGACCGGTACCATCGGATTAACGTGGTGTCTCTTCTGGTACTTCTTTGCTTTTGACACACCAGCCGCTCATCCAAGGATCTCTCAACAGGAGCTACGTTACATACGTGGAAGCATCGGCAATCAAGTTTTGGGAACGAATGAGGTAAATTTTGTCGATATTGATTTTTAAATAGAAGAGGAAACGTTTTTTGTTTTACAAATATTTGCATTTTTTCAAGGGAATGCCCGTACCATGGAAATCAATTCTAATGTCGTGGCCAGCTTGGGCCATCGGTATTACAACTTTTGGAAGAATATGGGTCCATTATGTATTTATTATTTCTGGCCCGATGTATATAAAAACCGTCCTGGGATTTAGCATTCAGGCTGTAGGTTTTTTTGAAAGCATTCAATAACGTATCAAATATTTGTAATCTTTTTCAATTTATATCACATAAAGATATATCTATCTATATTTATTTTTTTTTTCAGAATGGCGTTTTGTCAGGATTACCATTTATCTGTAGTTATCTAAGTTCCGTAGTATTTTGTTATGTCGCCGATGTTTTGGTCAATCGACAAATCTTATCTTTGACAAATGTTCGCAAAGTTTTCACGGCGTCATGTAAGTTCTATTTTCATTCAATTAGATTATTGTATGGGGATAATAATTAATAATCATATTATAAAGATTTCGTTGTGTGATCTATTTAGCTCAAGTGATTCCTGGAATTCTCGTTCTTCTTATCGGATATCTGGGATGTAATATAATTCTTGTAGCAATCGTTTGGTTCATAGCTGTTATACTTATAACTGCTGCCTATGCTGGTGCAATGGCTAATATCGTTGACATAGCACCAAATTTTGCCGGTAAGTTTTTTCATTGTTTCTATGTAGAGAAACATTCAGAGTGAAATTTGGATTGTTTGTTTATCGTAGGTCCTGTATTAGCATTCGCACAAACTATTCACATGACAGCTAGTTTTCTGTCACCTATAGCAGCTGGTCTGCTCACTCAAGAAAGCGTAAGTATACTTTTTGTTGTTAACATTATAACACCGTAATTCTAATGATAATTTTGTATCGAATAATAATTGACTTTTAACAGCAAGCATTGGACGCTTGGAGAAAAGTGTTCGGAGTAACTACGTGTGTAGCTTGTAGTACATATATCGTATATCAAATCTTTGGCACTGCCGACATTCAAGAATGGAATTATCCTGATCAAAAGTATCCACAATCCGTTCAAGAGGATTCTCAACCTCTTAACGAGTCACCTAGCAAGAACGGAAAGGTAGTTTCGAATCGAGACAATATAGTTGAAGAAGCATAATGCGTATATGTATATATTATGTACAGTAGAGACTCCCGTATAATGCGGGTTAATACGTTACGCGTTGTATAAACTCGCGTTATACAAAATCCCGTGATAGGAAATCTCTTTTTGTTTTATTGTAATTACAGATAAATTCGAATATTTTTTTCATTAAAATATAATATGTTTATTGAGAATGAGAATTGAGAATATGAATGTTGAGAAGTAAGTAGAGGTTAATAATTTATTTGGCAAATGAGAAATAAAACAAAACAATATTCGCTATATTTTTGGCTCGTTAGAAAAATTGCGTTTTCTAGGAACTAGAGTTATAAGAGAATCTACTGTATACGTTTATACATACATGCATTTATATAAAAAGGAAAAAATATAAACAGAGGTAGAAAAACTATCGCCTTATCGTCTGTACTGTTTTTCTCTGTTGTCTGATGTCTCGTTTTATCAAATAGATCTTATCGGTGCATAATTTTTGTTATGAAATTATACGTAAGAAAAATTGAATTATGACCGATATGAGATTCTTAGGATACATTTGGGATACTTTTATCATATAATAAGAGTTTCGCACACTATCACAATCACTTTTATTTATAATGTTTAAAATATGATATAATAGGGAACAAAGTTCGAATTAAACTAGTTAGATTGTATAATATTTCTTCAATTGCAATTCAAGTTTGTATTATTTAAGAAAATCTCGAAACATTGATTTCCTAGTTCTTTTTTTTTGTTTTTGTTTTTTTGTTTTTCTTACATTAATCAGACATCAGAGTTTCTCAGTTTAATTTCGAATATTATTTTGTATATTAGATTTTTGAGTATAAAAAGCTCTCTCTTCGATTGGTTATATTACACGAGAGAAAGTACTTATTTTCGATGTTGTCGTCGTCGTGTCGTCATATGTATGTAAATAAGAATTATATAGTTATTTCTATAATACAAAAAATTATTCACATAGAAATCAGGGTATATTGTATATTGAAATAATGCTAAGAGAATATTTTTATGAGGTAGTTTTATCTCAGGAAGCAAAAGAAAGGATTTCAAATATTATTATTTGAAAATTTTGATTTTTTTTTTTTTTTTTTTTTTTAGATAAAAGACAAATGAGCACAAAAGACTCACACAACAGTGAAATAATTAATTAGCGATATTACACGTATAATATTCATTTTTTTTTTTTTTTTTTTTTTTTTTAAATAAAATTAATTACGTTTGCTTTATAATTTCCTTTTTATACATTTTCTGTGATCTAATCTTCTTGTATTATTTTATTTTTTTTTTTCCTTTATCTTTTATTTTTATGAAAATACTTACCCTACTTACTTATAATAACTTAAGTATATATATCACGTACAAAAAGATCTCGTAAAGATATCGCGCGTGTTTAATTATTTAAACTTAAGAAAATGTTTTTATTTTTATTTTTTATTTTTTTTTTTTAATGTAACATCTGATGATAAATTGGGTGGTATTATTATAAATAGAACGGATGCCGAGAAGTAGAAAGAAAAAGGGATTGGGAGAACGATAATTTAGAAAAAAAGACACGATAGAAGAAGAAAAAGTTAAAAAATACAAAAAAAAAAAACCAGTGCTAATCATTCGTTCTAATTCGCATTTTGCTTGAATTTATTAATTAAATTGTAAGAGCAGCAGGTATAGTATTTGATATAGTTGTTGGTTAAAAAAAAAAAAGATAAATATATCCTAAAATTTGACAACACACTTTAAGATACATAAAGTAGAATTACAAAATACAGAATAGATAATGGACGATAGAAAAATATATATATACACATAAAATGACAGAAACTACAAATTCTGTACTAATCAGTGCCTTGATGTAGGTACATTTCATTTATTAACTTAGTAAAAAAAAAAGAGAAAACTCCTTGTGTCACATCTTCAAAGAATCTTAATACTTATGTGTACCTTTACGATATGTTTGATTTTCAAAGTGTCTAATCGGAGTTTGTCAATCTCTTGAATCCCTTTATCGAACAACTCTAATGGGATAAAACAACAATTTCTTAAATATTTATATGGTAACTCTCTCTCATGAATTTTCAACAAACTTCGGTGTGCACGAACGTTATTAAATGTTTTATTTATTTTTTTTTTCTTATTTTTAACGAATAAAAAGATATAAAAAAAAAGAACAAAAACAAAACGAAACAAAAAAAAAATAATAGGATAATTATATTTTTGCAATTAAGTTCATAAAATTATATATAACATATAATAAGCGTCGTAAGAATTCCGTTTTAATAAGTTAACACACACACACACATACACACACACACAGAAATTATTAAAGCGTGTTTACTAAGAAGTATTATAATTGTAACACTTGTATTTTTCATTTATCTCTCTCTCTGTTGGAAGATTTATATCGTCGAATAATTGTTTGCATCCTTTTCTTTATCGATTATCGATATACATATATGAATCGTAATAATATATTGAAATTGTTATTTGATTCTTTGTTTTAAAACGTTTTTACAATAATAATATTGTTATCTTCATTCTATTCTATTCGCATCATTACCAGATATGATAATGATGATGTGTCGCATAAAGAACGGCCATTAAACAACATCACATGTGAAAAAAACACCACGAATATTAATGTTACACATTGAATTTGACCAAAAAAAAAAAAAAAGAAAACAAAAAAAAAACACGTCAAATTTATATTCAATTTGAAATAAATGTACACATATGTATATTTACAGTTATTGCGATTAATTCTTGAAAAAAAAAAAAAAAAACAAACGATCGATTAAAAATTTAAAATAAAAAATATTATTATTATTATTATTATTATTATTATTATTATTGCAAAATTAAAACAAATTATAAAACTAAATTGACGTAACCATAGTTTATAGTGAAGTAAAAATTTTCATATATTAATAAATATGAAATTAATATCTTAAAACCTTTCATGCGCCATGTATTACAGCCATGATCGTATAATTTCAAACTTAAGAATTATAATATTCTAAAAAAAAAAAGAAAAAAAAAGCGTATTCGTAAAAGTATTTTCACATTGTGTGTAATTAGACAAATCTTAATTGTCGCGTTTTCTACCATTTACAACGATGCTTCTTATTGTTTGCTGTTCGCGACATTTAGCGATAGGACGATCATCATCGCGATTAAACAAATCCTCGAATCGAATGTCGAAATATTTCAAAAGACATTTTCAACGGGCTAATTAATTGCTAAAGAAAATTGGCATTGATCCTATTTAATTAGAAATTATGTGTAAAACTTAATACGAATAAAATGTATATATATATATATATATATAAATATATAATTATAAATATTATATATTATAAATATATAATTATAAATATAAATATTAATATAATTATATATTTATATATAAAATTATATATATATATATATATATATATATATATATATATATATATATATAATTTTATTAATTATATTTATTATTATTAATATATATAATTATATTAATATATATAATTATATTAATATATATATATATATATATATATATATAATTTTATTAAGCATTGCGTATACATAAGAACTTAAATATATATAATATATAATTTAATATGCAATCAAATATATAAGATATAATATATAAAATATTATATATAATATTATATAATACGTATATATATATAGTCTTTGAAGAGTATCTAAAAGTAAAACAATAAATGTTTAGGCCTTGTACTTTCATATTCTCGATTGCGAGAATAATCTAATGGCAGAGAGATTGTCGAGAAGAAGAGGGTTGAAAAATTCAAAGATAAATGCTATTTAATATCCACTTGATAAGAAATTATTACAAACAAGTTTGTGAATGAACTTTAATGCAAAAGAAAATACTTTAATGCGTTCATTATAAATTTTCAACGGAAAACTTGAAATGAGGTCGTTTGAAAAGAAAAAAAAAATAAATAAAAAAATAAATAAAATGATAAGAAAACGAAAGGTGCGAATGACCTGGTAGATAAAATAAAATCGATAACATGAATATTGTTCAAAAGAAAATTCTTTTTAAATATAAGAAATTTACGAATTTTAATAAGATTCAACACACACACACACAGAAAAAAAAAAGATTTTTTGTGAAAAAGAAAAAAGAATTAAATATTTTATTGTTTTTTTTTTCTCGAATTTTTCGAGTGTCATGGAATTGCGTCAGAATCAGATTTACGTCAGAAATGATAAATATCGATTGATTATTATCATCAATCGATCAGATAAATTTCTATATTGACTATTTTATTTTTTGTAGAAAATTAAAAGATACAACAAAAAAATAATAATTAAATTGCGTAGGATGTGAAAAAAAAAAACACGTGTATTAGAGAACAAAGTGTGAACATTTGATTTGAAGGTCAATCGGAAATCGATTTTCTTGTTTGAACTTCGCACTATCCATGCTTTTCTCGAGGACTTTCTCCCCTCTTCTTCTTTTCATTAAACGTGTTGAATTCTCCTACAAATATATTACATTATACGTAGATCTGTTTCTCGGATAGCGTCAGAACGATAACGGTTAAAAGTAAGAGAGAGAGAGAGAGAGAGAGAGTGAGTGAGAGTGAGTGAGTGAGTGAGAGAGGGAAAGAGAGTTGGTGAGTGAGAAGGAAGCGAGGAGAAGGAGGAACGAACACCACATCGTTTATGTATTTATCGAGATATCTGCAGACATAGCGTAAGATATAAAGGGCACCTAGAATACGACGTAGCCAGTCTTCATAATCAATTTAGATTCGTTAACATCGATTTTAAAAAGGGAAATTAATATTTGAAAATTTGGAAAAATGCGGTAAGTGATTTTGTGTTTTCATATCTTATTAAATATATATCTATATCTATATATATATATAATATATATAATATATATTTCCATATATATGAAATTAAATATATTAAAATATATAAATATATAAAAAAAATAATATTCCAAATATATATATATATATATTTCCGGTAATGAATTTTAGAATTCTTAATGCCAAGTAATAATATATATATATTAAAAATAGATACTATATATATAATAATAATATAAAAATAGATAAAAAAATATGTATATAAAATTATATATTTTTTTATCTATTTTTATATTATTATTAGTATAAACTAAATAGTTTATATTTTTCTATATATATAGTTCCGGTAATGAACTTTAAAGTTCCTAATGCCAATTAATAATAATAATAATAATATTATATGTATATATATATATATATATATATATATATATATATATATATATATATATATATATTTAGATCTTTTTTTTTTTATTATTATTAGTATTCATTGTATAAACTAAATAATTTATATTTTTCTATAGAATTTGGGTTTTGGTAACTACACTTTTGATAGTCAGTATACTGACTTCAGAAGTATTCGGAAAGGAGTCAAAATCTGAGACAAGTGAAATTACAACTGATGATCAAAATTCAGAAAAAAAGGAAACAATTAAATCCGAGTCAAAGTAAGTTAATGTTTTAAACTTTACTTTTAGACTTACGTTTCATTTTTGTATCTTTGTTCTTATTTTTTCTTTTTCTTTTTCTTTTTTAATGTAACAATTCTTAACGATTTTGTTTTTGAAATAAATTGTTTCAGGAAAGAAACTTCTTCGGACAAGGAGGAAAAGCATTTAGAGGGGAAAGATAAATCGAAGAAAAAGAAATCATCTTCATCTTCTTCCACTGATACAAATCCTGAAGTTGGTGACTCGGTTAGATCAAAGGAATCGAAAAAGCATCGAAAGAATCGCAAGTTGAATCATACGGTTCATGGTAAGCATAAGAATAAACATGGAAAACAAGGAAAACAAGGAGAAGAGTCAGGAAGTTTTCTTGATCAGAAAGAACGACATGAGAAGGAAAAGTACAAGAATAAAGGTATAAATGGACAGCCGAATAATAATAAAAAGCATAATAAAAGATTAAAGAAGGATTTGAAACATGTTAACGAAATGAATAAGGAGAACGCTGAGTCAGATTATAAACAATTTGAAAGTTCCGATTTTGATGTTGTCATTGAAAATAATAGATTTCGTAAAAAACAAAAGACAAAGAATGTTGCCGATGAAGTCGATTTGACGATCGAGAATAAAACGAAATCAGATCGTAAAAAAAAAACAAGTGTAAAAATTGTAAGAAAGAAAATGTTGAAGAGAAATCAAACGTGTCAGATAATGAAGAAGAAGAAGAAGAAACAGGTAAAATGAACAAGAAAAAGAAACGTAGCGTAGATAATAAGGTAGATAAACAAAAATCGAAGAAATTATCTAATCGTCATCAAAGAGAAGCACCAGAGAAAGAAAATGAGAATGAGTATGATGTAGAAAAGGAAAAATTACCATCTTCAGCGGAAAATGAAATCGAGTGTGATAGACACGATTGTTATAAGAAGGAAAAAAATGTCGTAGAAGAAATAGATGAATATTAAAATTTCAAAGGTAAAGATTTTTCTTGATAGTTAGAGAAATGGAAAGAGATACAAAGAAAGATTTCTCTTATAGTTTCATTATTAGTCGTTAGATATAGAATTCAAATGTGCCTGATACACTCAAGAAAACGATAAATACTTAATGTGACATATTTTATTTATTTTAATCTATTTACATAATGTTACCAAGTTCAAGATATACATCTACTTGAGTTGTTATTTACATCGTCGAATTTTTAATCTTAACAGTTGTTTAGAATAACTTCTTACAAGTCATTTATAAGAACTGGATGTGCTGTAACATAAAACAGAAAACAAAAATAATATTTATACTTACACAAAGATTTTATTATATTTTTATATATATTTTCTCTTTTTATTATTTATTCAAATATTATGTCTGCTGATAATAGATTATTTTCAACACTTTGTCGATAATTATGATATACAACGCCATCTATGAGTAAGACTTTTTTCTTATAGTTAACTTTGAGTAAAGTATATATATTCAAGGGACAATATCATAATCATCATTATCGACCAAGTATGAAGTATTGTCTGTCTTCACGAACACACACACACACAGGTGTTATTCAGTTTTAAAATAAACAATAAATAAACTATAATAAAGTTTTAAATATAGTTAACTTTCACGAAATGTATTTCAAATGTAATCTTGATATATGTCAAATTTCGAAGCATCATATAACAATAATATTTTATACTTACAAATGGATTGTGCCATGAAAACTGCTACCCAACCAGTACCAATGTTATTCACTGTCGAAGTATATTCAACGAGTATTCTATTTCCTTCTGCTTCGAATCTCGCTGGATCGTCCTGTAAAAATAAAAGTACAAAATAAAACGAAATAATTTGAATTTTAAAATAATCTCTAAAAAGAGAAAACAAAAAAAAACTCACCCCTCCACAGTAAACATTTCTCAAAGCACGTTCTCCGTCTTTAATGAAATCATAAATTTTCACGTTGTTACGTTCGCAAGTTTTTTTAGTTCCAATATCGAAGAAGGTGAATTTGAGAAAGATTTTAAAATTTCGAGGAACGCTAACGTCCCAAGTACACACTGTATTATTTCTATATATGTCTGGGTACATCGGTGATGTGAAAGATCCGCCATAATTAAATATAGTACCACCACAACCACGTCCTGTACAATAAAATAGTCAAAGGTTACTTGTACGAATTCAATTTGAATATTTCATTTTGATATATTAATATTATTCGAATGAATTTTTGATTATTACAAATACCTGCGTCTGTAGTAACATAAGTTATGTCATAACCATCATAAGTGCTACTTTCTTCTGCCCAAGAATGTAAACTGAGTTTATTGCCGGTACTGAAAATTGGATTTGGAATCATCGTACCGCAAACAATTGCCAAAACATTACCGCTAAAATCTCCTTCGCGAATCTACAATAAAAGTATTATAAAATTCTAACACAGTTCTTATGATAATATTAAATTAAAAATATTAAAGGATAATTTTGTTGTCACCTGTAAAGCATTACGCGTACACTTTTCATCATCGTATAATCTGAAATTATTGAAATATAAGGAGATCGTACGATTTGGCAAGGTGGTGATAGTTATCCAGCAATTTATGATTCCTTGATGAACGATTCGACCTTGAGTTTCACTTGCCGTATAATTTCGATCACAATTAGACGTACTGTATTCGATTTTAAAACCTTTTCCTCGTGAGGATGTTTTAAAGTAGACTTCAAATGCACTGCTGTAACTATAACACAAAGATCATTGATCAAATTGATCAAAAATATTTTGACAATTTGTCCAGTCTTATCCTAAGTTAGGATAATAAAAAAAATGATTTACCTGTAAAAGTCGAAGGGTTTTTCTTCTCCACAAAATTTGTATAACGAAGTGGGATAACGACTTCCCTGTAAAAAAAAAAAGAACAGAAAACTATAAGTTGAACAACAAAATTTCTCAACATCAATTTATTCATTAATTTTCTATTTGATAATTGATACAAGATTTGGATGATCAAGATTATTAAATCTTTTTTGAAATATCGGGGAAAAAATATTGAATATCTTTGAAAATACGTAGTTGACACTGTTGTGAAGACCGGTAACGTAGTCCCACGTCATGTCAAATTCTTTAGATTAATATCGATGACGTCAGAACTATTTATAAGTTCAATGATAAATTCAAGGAAAATTCTACACCTCAAATTAAAATCTGTAGTCAAATATTGATAACGTAGTTCTATACAATTTAATATTAAATTTTAATTGTTAATTTTTTGGGTTCAATTTCGTTAAATGTTTATTATGTTTTCTTGTGAAACTTATTAAATATTCTATAGTATTATTTCTTAATTGAATAATATATTTCATATTTCAAAGTATTATATGCTATATTCAGTTAAATAATGTAAGCCGCGATTGTGTTAATATTCATTATTAATTTGTATTTAGAAGTTAATTGTTTTTGGCTCAAAGTTACGTAAATATTTCTGTAATTATTAAAAATTTTCGGACAAAAGAGGAATAAGTATCAATTAACCATACCGTTTCGACATCTATCGGATATTTATTCGTGCCAGAGTAGATGAATTCCTCACCGAACCCATGATCGATGTACATTACATTCTGTAAACAACAAAATTTAATTTATATTATTGGAAGAGAAAAAAAATAGAGAGAGAGAGAGAGAGAGAGACAGAGAAAATATATAATAATACATAATCATATATTAATAATAAATATTATAAATATTTATTAACTATTTCAGTTACCTCGGAATCCATGATTGCCAGATACTCGTCTTTGCAATTTTCCGAATTTGTCATATTAAATTCCAACAATCTGATTCGCATTACACCATTATTTTCTCTAGAATTCTGCAGAGTCCAATGACAGTGAATACCAGGCTCATAAGGATTGGGATATCCAGGAGATGTTAAATAATTTTTGGTATTTTCAATCGTCCGATACTTCGATCCGCAGGGTGCTGGAAAATTGAATCAGTTCGTAAAACGTTATTTCGTTTGGTCAATTCGATAAATTCGAGAAACCTCTTACAGTTTACAGCTTCCAATGTTCCGATTACTCCGGATCCTTCATTGGTACCATCGCTGACGAATCTTATCCATAATTTATGTGAATTTGACATTATTACTGAAGGTGCTACCGTTCCACATATTTTGTCTAATAATTCCGAATATTGTCCTCCCCCATCGTGAATCTTAAAATGTTAATAAGTTATCAAAAATATTGAAAAAAAATTGATGACAACGAAAAAACGATTTACAGTAGATTTCAGTTCAAATTCCTATAACTTATCAAAGATTTTGCAAAGCGTGTATTAACTTATATTTTTATTCACGAAAAAAAAATAATAAAAAATCGTATTATATACAAAGAACATTTTAGTAGAACAATTTTGTACAACAACGTTTCTATAACGCGGAATTCAAACAACGCGTAATGCATTGGCATGTTATACAGGAATTAACTGTATCTTACTTCCAGATAATCGTCAGGACATGGGTCAGAAACAGTATAGTTTCTTGGATTGGTTCTAACATCCATACTAGTGATCGTTAGTTTAATATTTTTTTCATCTGTAGTAAAGACTGTCCAATGACAATCTTCTAATGAGTTGTACTTTGCACCTCTCTGAGTTCTAAAACTCATTGATGTAATACTTGTTAAATTGAGAGTACCACCACAGCCAGCTGCAGGACTGCTACCGAAAATGACCTGAAAATTTGTTGTTAAAAATATTTATTTAATGTTTAATTAATGTTCATTAAAACTTCTTCGTTTTTATTGATTTTATTACCTTTGCAACGAAACCTTCATGATTCGACGAAAAATCAGACATGAAATTTACTACCATGTTATCTGCATCGGTTTTGAAGACAGGTAAATTATTTGTTAAATTGCCACAAATTTTTCCCATTAATTTATCCGAATTGATTGTATCGTTTTCATAAACGGCAACGTAATCGAAGTAACACCTTAAACAAAAATCAATTTTTTGGCATATGTGTGTTTTGTGAGAACAAATACGAATACAAAAAAAAATGTCCCTACTGTGGGCTATATTCCACAACGAATTTTTCAAATCGAACTATGATGCTTTTATCCTTTGGAGCTTTAATCAACCATGTGCAATTCATATGATCAAAATATTGCTGTTGATTCATCAAAGGTCTTATTTCCGTTGGACTGGTTATTATTCCACCACAATCTATTTTTTATTATCAACGTAATAAATGATATTTTATTAATAATCATGTATAACTGTCCAACAAACAAAGTTTCTTTTTCTTATGATTAACAATTTAACTTACTACTTGTAAAGTACTCGAATTGGAATCCATTTCTTTGAATAAACGAATCAGTTTTGAAAATGATTTCCATTCGTGACATTGATCTTTGCAAACGTGGCGAATTATTACCACACCAAATACTTTCCGGAGAATCGAAATATCTTGTACCTTCCGTGATGATTGTCAAATTATCGAAACGACAATCTCCTCGACCTGACACTTTAAATTAGTGAAATTTTATAATAAGTAAGTTTTAATATCACTCGTAATATACTTACTCTGTTCGATTTCAAAATCAAGAAATTGAATTACGATATCTTTGTCCTCGTCGGCAATGAGAGTATAATTGCAATTCAAGTTACGCCGATAATATTTCGGATATCCTGGTGACATGATGATCTTTCGTTCTTCTGTTACTCTGAAAACACCTCCACAATTTTCGTTCCAAAGTGCACGAAAACCATCCCCTTGTATGGCTTCGTTCGAACGAAAGATAACTTTCATTCGATTACTCGTAGAATTGAATGGCTTTGGCATGTTTCTTCCACAAACTTTACCCAATTCGGTCCAATTTCCATGAATATTATTATGTTGTAGTTCCCAATTTAATACCTATGACATTCATTGATTTATCAACTTCATTTGAAACCATATATTGAATCTGATTTCCAAGTTGTAAATATTTGAACATTTGGATGGGATATAAATCACTGTAATGTACCTGTACATAATCGTTCTCGCAATTAGTGCTGGTTTCTAAATTAAATCGATCAACAAAAATTAAACCTATGTGAAAACCATTCTCCGTCATTATTTCCCACGTGCATTCCGCATTGTTTGGATATTGTTTCGGGAATCTAGAAAAAACAATTATTATTGTTTATCTATAATAAATACATCAATGTAAGAAGGTAAAACTTTACTTAGGTGAAGCAATTTCTTTGTTGAATCCTCGTAAAGCACCTCCACAACCATGACTTGCTAATTGAAGATTAATTTCAAATTCACTCGATCCTGGTTCTTCAGCGTAATATTCAATCCATAATTCGTTTGAAGTGCTAAGTATATCGGATGGTTTTATGTCACCACAATAAGTACCGACTTCTGGTGAGGTTGGTCCACCGTTTCTAAAAATATTTATTTTCAAATAACAACATGTACATTTTTTTTTTGAATAAAGTGAAGTAACACATACCTGACTATAATATAAACGTTATCGCATCTTTTAACCAAATTGAGTTTGGTGAAGGTAAGATTGATCATTTCACCGTTATCCGCATATTTGACATGCCAGGCACAACTTATAGGATGTGAATTATTCCAATTCTTTGGTTGGGTTATTGTGTGTGATGGACCTCGGAGGATACCACCACAAGGTGCCCATTCATACTTTAGATTAAAGTTCATTTTTCTCATAGTCGAAGCACTGCTGTTTAATATCTGTTAATTATTAATTAAATTCGTTAAATACTTCAAAATTAATCAAATGGATTGCAGTATTATTATTATTTAATAATTTGTCTTTAAAAAGAAAGTGATTTGGAAAGATGGTATGTACGATGTGTCACATTTGTCTTTTAAAAAATGTATAATTAATAATATGTAAAATATAGGATCCAAAATTTGATATCATTTTAGGGTTGTTAAAAGAGAAATATACAAATAATTACCGTCAATGTATTTTCAATCAATGGACTTCTAAGATATTTCAATTTCGTTGAGTTACCACAAATTTTACCAATGCCTGAAATTAAACAAAAAAGATATATTTTTAGATTAGAATTTGAAGAATTTATTGATTTCATCGTATTTACCTTTTAAAATAATAGAATTGTAAGCGTAACATTGGCCAATAAAGCCAGTAGCTTTAAGGGTCAGTGTTAATCCTGTATCATTGGCAGAATTGATTAAAAGATCCGGTGGTTTGATCATCCATTCGCATAAGTATGAGGTCATATTGTAGGGAGCAGGTGGAGCTTTGATTTCACCTTCATAATTGTTAAGTATTCCACCGCAAGCTAAAATGATTCAATTGTTAACACGAAATATAAAATAAAAAAAAAAATAAAGAACTCATTTTCTCTTTCTTTTTTTCTTCTGTTGAGAAATTTAAAACATACGCGCAGGTGCAACAGCCGAATATCGAAGTTTAAAGCCCCTATAACCAACTGGTGCCCAATAACCGATCATCATTGTATTACCGCTACTTTTAATTTGCGGTACATCTGTATTACTCATTAAGGTTTGAATTCTCGATTTCATATGGAAGTCATTGTAAAACTAGAAACAAATTACAATTTTTTCCTATTACTTTTTCTTTTGATTTGCTTTTGTTTTATTTTCTTATTGATTTTAATTACCGATAACGAATAACTCGGTCCAAACGATTTATCAACAGAATCGAGATCTAAAATATCCACTACAACTTGAAAACCTAATGGTAATCGAATTTTCCAATCGCAATATCTATAAAAATAATAATAAAATTAATATTGAAATATTAATCGTATTGTATTTATTTATTTTGCAGATTGTATTGTACCTGGAACGTGTTCTTAAATTTGGATATCCAGGTGATTTGATTATACCGCTCATAGCGGTAAGTACACCACCACAAACTGTAAATAATCACAAAAAAAGTTTAGTAATTAATTAATATAATTAAAAGTTTTTTTTTTTTAAATATTTCTTACCCTCTTGGCTGGCTGTATAATTTAAACTAAAGCCTCGGAAAAGGACATAATCACGATTATCACTGTAAAAAGTGATGAAAGCCTCGTTATAGGTTGTCTCGATGATGTTTTTTGGCAATTGAGTTCCACAAAATATTCCAAGAGTTTCGGAAGCTTCAACGATTCAATTTAATTATGAACAAAATGATTGATTTCAATTTGAAATAAAGTTCTTTTAATTGCTATTATTAATCTACCTGTTTCATTGCCAGGAACTTGTTCGGTTATTTCTATGTAATCAGCTGATTTACAATTACGACGAGTTGGAAGATGTAAATCACGGAATTGAATTTTCAAAGTGTGCTCTGCCGGACCAATTATCCACCATCCACAGACTTGACTTTTAGGGTAGGAGTTAGGATAATTCGGTGAGCTAAGAGTACCTTTCGTACCTCTCAGAATACCACCACATGCATCTATCACATAATTGACATATTTGTTTGTGTTTTCTCATAAATATATTATTTTAGAAAAAAAAAAATAATTTTAAATTTGAGATTTACCTCCAGCTGTAATAAGAGCTTTAAAACCATTCTTTGGTTCAGGTATGTCAGTATAAAATTTGATATACATCATGTTTCCTTTCGTTGTCATAGTACTTGGTGCCATGTCTGTACAAAATCGTCCCATTGATAATGAATCATCCAATCCACCATCTCTTATTTCAACATATTCCTTTTCACAACTACATAATTACGAATTGTTTGTTTATCATTGTGTTGTATTACCATTGTTATACTATCTAATGAAAGGAATCTTACTTTTTACTAGTAGTCAAATCAAATCTGCCTATGAAATGAATCGAAATTCTTTCGCCGTCAGTTGCCATAATCTTCCAAACACACTCGGTATAGGGATGTGGAATGTTTGGATAATTTGGGCTATTTATTTCTAATTCTTTGTTTTCGTTTGACAATGTGAATTCTCCACCGCAATCCATGCCCTTTTCACTGGGAAATTTGTTATCGTTTAAAAACATTTCAATAATCATTTATAAAAAAAAAATAAAACAATTTTTTTTTACCTATATTGTAATTTAAACATTAGATTTGTACTAATACCAACAGCACGAACGTAAAGTTTATTTCCAAGAGTTTCCAAAAGAACAGGTGTAGATGATATACTTTTGCAATATTTTCCATCTCCGAGTAAAGGTGATGAAACATCTCCACCATTTTTCAACTGTAAACTTGACAATATTAAAATACATATTTTCTTTTTTTTTTTTGTATTTTAATTAATTAATCATTTTTTTACCATAAGAAAATTGACATCACATGCGTCATTTTTCGTTTCTACTGTTGAGAGATATTTAATTATAACTTCTATGGTTCTACCAGGTCTTACAGTGACGACCCATTCGCAAGAGAAATGCCAACTTCTTATTCCACGTATGTTAGTTCTATTGTTGATTTCAATCACACCATTTGGTCCTGATAAATCTCCACCACATTCTATTAATAAACAATATGAAATATTAACTGAATAATTATTAACGGGAGTATTTCATTTTGGTCAAACTTACATTAATAAAAGGATGAATTTTGAATGCAATTCAAAATGTACTCACCTCTGTAAACTCTAGCAGAGAAACCCGTTTTGTTAATATAGGAATCCGTAACAAATTTAACTGTCATAACATTTTTGGTTTTTATGGTGGTCCAAGTAGAATTGGATAGACACAATTTTCGTTCGAGTACACTATTCTCAGTTGAAGTCAAAGCATATCCCGAATAAACAGCTATGTAATCGTAAACGCAATCCGTACTCTCTTCTATGTTCATCATACTTATTCTAATAACTAAATGAGTTCCTGGAGGAGAAGTAAAAATCCATGTACACTCAAGATTGTCTTCGTAACCATTTGGCCAACCAGGTGACCAGAGTGAATAACTATTGTTCGTGTTACTCATCAAAGCCACTTCTTCGGTACACTTTGATACTGTAAATCAAATTTCATAAATTTCATAATATGTAAACATAAGTTTGTTCAAATGAATTAATTCTTACATTTAATTTTTTGTAATTCCTGTTCATCTATGACATCTTTTGGTATTTGAAGCCAATTAAGATCAAATTTATCTCCGGATAAAATGGAATAAGCTTCCATGACGATGTAAGCAATGTTACTCGAAGTGACCAATGATGCAGGTGTCGTGTAAGAACAGTGTTCCAACAACACGGTTGCTTCGTCATTGTAACCATCGTAGACCTGAATAAAATATAATGAGGAAAAAATGATCATATCGTTAAACATCATTATCATGAAATATTTCTAGGTGATTACCTTCAATGAACTGGAACATAACGATGCTATATTTTGTATGTATACTTCTTTGAATTCCAATTGAATGATATATCCTACTTCGACTGTAATACGCCACCAAAAAGTGCCTGCATTTCTATAGAAAAGTGGATATAAGGGCGAGGTGATTCGACCCATTGGACCATAAAGTTCGTTTCCTGGTAAGAAACTATAATCTGCTAGAAATCCTTGAGCCGCACTTTCGGCATCGCTTTTGAATTTGATCCAAAGTTTACTCGAGGATGTGATCTGATCGATTTCTTGGCCACAGAAAACTCCTAATAGTTTACCGATTCCATTTTCCTCCCGAATTTCAAGATAATCCAGGTCACAATTTTTACTTTGTTGAATATCAAACTGATTAAAAGTAATACTTATTCTATTTCCAGGTGAGGTATTTAAAATCCATATGCATTCGGAATTCAGGGGATAGGAGTTAGGATAATTGGGTGATGCGATGGTTCCATGTTCAGATGTATAATTTCCACCGCAAGCTGTTAAAAATAAAAATAATTTGTCATTTATGTTAACGAGTTTGTGACATTTGAAGTTGTTTTCTATCTCACCAGAATTCAATACGCTATAAGTGGCGGAGAAATCGCTATGAAATTTGATTAAGCTGAATAGATGAATAGTTAGAGCACTTCCGGTACTCGTGATAGGTGGAGGTGTTTTATTATTGCACCATTTTCCAAGAACAGGTCCATCCATGTCTTCCCCTTCGATTACCTGCACGTATATCGTACAAGATGGATTTATCAATAAGTCGGGACTGATACTTATTAGGCGTGCTGGGGTCACATGCATGTGAGTGAATGTTAATGTCACGTGATCGGCTAAAAATAAAAGTAAACTTATAGATTTTGATATATGTTGTCAATACTTACAAATGAAAGAATAATTTTTAACTAACCAGGATTTTCTGCTATGAGTATCCAAGTACAATTTAGTACATAATCTTCTATATTGTCGCTGGATCCTGTGATAAATCCTTGATCCTTAACTACTATACGAGCACCGCATGCCGTTTTGTACGAAGCTTTGAATCCTTTTGCAGATACTATATTATCACTTCTCATAACTATTAACATTTCGTTACTGGTCGATACGTACGAGGGAGGAAGTTGATTTCTACAGTGAGTACCCATCAAATAACTATCTTTGGTTGGTCCATCGTATATCTAAAAAAACAAAATGATAGATGTTTGATAAAAATGAATTTCGTTTATCGAAATGTAAAGATCATTTTTCGTGATCGTACTTTTACATAATCGTCGGTACAATTTCTGCTATCCTCGATATCGAAGTCCTCGAACGTAACGTTTACAACGTGATTTTTATCAACTTGCAATAACCATTCGCAATTTTGATTATGGGGATAATTGAGAGGATAATTGGTTGTATGAATGATCCCTGAATTAGCTGTAAATACTCCACCGCATTGCAATGGTATACTTTTGTAGCTCGCTTTAAATCCGCGAAGAACGAAAACTGAATAAGATTCGAACGTGATGAAAAGTTTGTTGCCGGAACTTGTGTAAATAACTGGTTTATTTGAATAACATAATTCGACCAACTTCGGTGCATTTTCATCTTCCCCACCATAGATTTTTAATGATTTCAAATTACAAGTCATTTGATTTTCGATGTTTACCTGACAAATAAAGAAAGATTCAAATCAACATAAATTAATTCATTTACATTATTTAAACTACAATATAATTCAACACAAAATGAATGAAAAAAATGACAATTGTCTGTTTTTTGTTGTTGTTGTTGACTTACATCGAGTAACGTGAGTTCAATGCTATGGGTGTTATCGACTTCGATCAACCATTCGCATCTGAGATTGTCCTTGTTTCCCAAAGGATAACCGGGAGATGAAAATGTGTCCGAAGGTCTAGTCAGGTGTCCACCACAACCATCGACCATCCATTCCAATCGGAAACCATTTCCGGCGACATATTGGTCGGAAAAGAAATATACAAAAACTTGATGTTCCGATGAATGAATTTTCGGTGGTAGATTATCCGAGCCACAAAATTTGCCTAATTCACTATTAGGTTCATCATTTGAACCCTCTTTGATCTCGAGATAATCATAATCGCAGCTATTATTTCTTATATTTGCTACTTCCAAATCGAAATGGGAGAATGTCAAATTAATTTTGTTACCAATCGGTGCGTTGATTATCCAACTACAATTTTTCATGTGGTCATATACATTCGGGAAGTTAGGTGATTCTATGACGCCACGGAAACCACGTAACGTGTTGTGACACACTGTGAGAAAACAATGGAAATTTAATTAGAAATATATATATATGTAAATGTAATGATAAAAGTAAATATCGTACTAGTGTCATATTGAATGTGAAAACCACGAGAAGATATGGTAAAATCGCTACGAAAACGAATGGTTACTATGTTAGATGTTGTATTTATGATCTGCGGATAAGTAGAACAATATCGTTCGGCATTTCGTGTACGAGTTGTGCCTTCGGATATCTCCACGTAATCATATCTGCATTTTGCATGATGTTCCAAATTGAGATCAACTATAACAAGTTGTATTGTACTGCCTGAGGAAACTACGATTCTCCAAATACATTCAGCATTATGTCCGTATGGTTGAGGATAATTCGGTGATATAATATCACCTCTGGCAGACTTTAATACTCCACCGCATCCTAACAGATATTATTTTCATTGAAAAATTTGAAAGTAAAAAAAAATATTTACAAAAAGAAGAAAAAGACATATCTATGTTATCAATTTACCTTCCACCGTGTAATCCCAATCAATGCTAAAACCTTTTTCCGTATTTGAAGCATCAGATACGAATTTGACATATAACTTATTCGTTTGACTAACTATTTGATTTGGTCCATCTATACCGCAGTATCGTCCGATCAAAGGTGAATTTTCGTAACCACCATTTCTAAAATATATCAATAATTTCATTTAATTTTATCAAAGGATAAGATATTATTGAAAAATATAGAAGAAAAAATGGAAAACTTTTTTCATCGCATTCTACCTTATTTCCAAATAATCGAATAAACAGTTTAGATGACTTTCCAGTTCGAAAGTATCGACTTTAAGGGTAACTTTATGTCTGTTGGGTGCTTCGAGTACCCATACGCATTCCCTTGAACTCGGATAGTATCCTGGATAGTTGGGAGATCGGATAACACCACTTTGCTGTATGTAGTAACCACCGCAAAATTTGGAAGCATCGACAAAGACATAGGTAGCCATAAATCCGTTGCGTCTGATGCTCGAATCGGTCTCAAAGTATATCACTATCGTTCTGTCTCGTGAAGTGAGCGTGGGTGGTTTAGTACTTCCGCAATAACTAAAATAATAATTTCAATATTATTGATAATCAATTATTTTATCTATATTAATCTAATAAATAAATAAAAAATGTTTAAAAATTGACTAACGTTCCCATATGACTGTCTTGCGATTTAGAAATATTTTCATAAATGCTAACATAATCATTTTTACAACGTGACTGATATTCGAGATCGAATAACAACCAAGTGAGTTGTACGAAGTATCCTGGTGGTGCTTGAATAATCCAAGTACATTCTTCGTTATTTTCATAACTACTGTCTCCACCAGGTGATTGAATTATTCCGCTAGGACTTCTGTAGAATCCTCCGCATCCTTAATACAATAATGTGTGTGTGTTTCATTTTCAACATCATTTTCATTGGTAATAATAAAAAAATTAATGAATATTGATTTGAAACTTACTTCGATCTATGGACGTGTAATTAGCTTTAAAACCACGACCTTGAATGGTATTATCGCTTGTAAATATGAGATGCATGAAATTGTGAGTTGAATAGAATGGTTCGGAGGGTGCGATGTTGCTACAGAGGGTGGCGAGATTAGTGGAATTTTCGCTATCACCGTCGAAAATTTGTAAAGAATCAAAATAACAATCGTTAGACATTCCTTCTATATCCAAATCAAGAATGGTAAGAACGATGGCTTTGCTAGGTGGTAATATAATTTCGTAGGTGCAAGTTCTTGAGGCATGATAAGGATTTGGGTATAAGGGAGATGTAATGATACCCGTTAATTCGGTAAATTCACCACCACATAGGACCTCGTAAGACAAAGAAAATCCTTCCTTTTCAAAGGACCAATCACTCGTAAAAACTATTACTACACTGTTAGAATTTGATTTAATAGTCGGTGGCATGTCAGATCCGCAATATCTACCGATCAATGGCGAATCCGTACTATCACCATCGTAAATCTGAAACATACGAGTATTTTAAATCTTATCTTTCTATTCATGATTTTTCTTTATTTTCTATGTTATGATATATAATTGTGTTAGGAATTACCTCGACTGCATCGAAATGACAGCTTGTAGATTCTTCAAGACTGAACTTTTGCCAAGTGATTTTAATTTTTTGATCTGGCGGTAATTGTATTTTCCAATCGCAATTCATGTTTGCTCTATAAGACGACAAAGAACCAGGTGAATGTATTGAACCAACATCCGAAGTAAAAACACCACCGCAACCAGGTATACCTGATTTATATTCTCATTAATTTCACATTCTTTTATAAATAAGTATACGACTTTATGATTATAATATATTTAAACGTTTATACCTTCTACTGTTGAATAATGAATTTGGAAACCAGCATCTTGACCAGAATTATCGGAATGGAAATGAAGTGTAACTTCGTTTCCAGGTGAAGTTAAAGGTCCTGGCCGACTGTGATTACAATAACGACCTAAAGGTTCATCGTAATTCGTTGTGATCTGTAAGATAACAATATTAGCATACTCTATTTATGAAGAATTTTATTTTCAAATCAATAGATACAAACTTGGACAAAATCGTATTCGCATGTAGGGTGTTCTTCGAGCATCAGCTGTCCGAAATGTAATTGTATTCTTTTTCCCTCTCTTACCGATATATACCAATAACAATTTCTGTTAGGAGGATATCTTCCCGGATAACCAGGTGACGTTATTGTACCATAATCCTCTTCTAAAAATCCACCACAGATCGGTTCTATTGTATTCCAATGCAAAACGAATCCTTCGTGTGCTATGCTGCTGTCCGAGTGGAACCAGAAATACAATGAGTTGTGAGATGAAACGATGTTTCCATTATTATTGGGTAAAGTGTTACCGCAAAATCTGCCTATCATATGACTGCCAGCATTTCTACCATCGTGTATCTAAAAATAAATGCATATTTTGTTGTTATAAATTAAATTATTTTCTATTAATGCTAGGATCGATGTGTTTTCTATTTCACCTGAAGAAAGTCAAATTTACAATCGACAGAGTTTTCCAAGTTAAAACTCGTAAAAGTGACATTCAATACTTGAGTAGAATTGGTCACTAAAACCCAGGCACAACTAAGTCCATGTTGGTAATTGGTTCCACCAACAGGAAACTCTAAATAACCGACAGGATTTCGAGATACACCACCGCAAGTTTGTCGTTGCGTTTCACATCTGCTGCCTGTGTAAGAGTTAGGACAATCGCAGATCACTGCACCATTGGAGACCATGCAAACTCCATTGTTCTTGCAAGGATTAGGAGAGCAGGGATCGATTGGAGTATTGCATGTTGTTCCTGTGTGTTACATTAATGAGTCAGATCGTTTGTAATTTATTGAAATAAAATACTTGATTGTAAAGTTGAAAACTTTGAAATAAAAATGTTAAATTCATAGAAAGGACAATTATTATACCTGTGTATCCAGTATCGCATCTACAGAGAAATCCTTCGTAAGTCGAGATACACGTGCCGTGAACGCAAGGATGATTAGCGCATGAATTATTGGATATATCAGTTGCAGGCTGACATCCGTTCGGACCAAGTCCGTCGCCTTGATATCCTGCTGGACACCGGCATTGCACGTAAGAGCTAGTAAGCGCAGGATTTTCGATGCAGGTTGCTAAAGGGTGACAACCACCGTTATTAATCCTACAAGAACCAACATAGATACAGGAAACTCCATCTCCGTGGTATCCTGGAGGACACGGACCGCAGACCCTTGATCCCTGCGTAACGATAATTGACTTTACATTCCTCCATTTAAGCTTTCGGTTTAAAAGGGATTTCCAAGGATTTCTCTTACGAAAAGATTTTGCTTCATTAGCTTCTCGATTTGTTAGAATTCATTAACTTGTAAATTTTTGTTTAACTAACGACGGACTCCTTAATTCGAAAGTTCATTCGAAAGTTCATTCGATTGAAATAATAATTGAATTCTTACCATAGTATTAATACATTGTACTCGAGGTGCTGTACTACATCCCCCATTATCCTCCAAACATTCGTCGATGTCAGTACAGTAATAACCATTTCCGGTATAACCTCGAGGACAGGCACCGCAGAAAAATGTACCAGGTGCGTTGAAACACATGACAAGTGGATTTACGGAACATGGTGGATGTTTCGCCGCACATTCGTCTACGTCCTTTGTGCAAGCTGGATTCGTACCATCGGTTTCCCATCCCTCAAGACAAATACAGTTTTATCAAAATAGAAATATCAAGAGAATTTCTTATTACTTTTTAACATACTTGATCGCAAAGACAGGTGTAACCAATGACGCTTCCAGGTTTGGGGACACATACACCGTGTCCGCAAAGTTCTTCAGAATTTTGCCTACTACAAATGGCGGTCCTTTTTGTGCAATGTAGTCCATACCATCCAGTTTGACAGTCACATCTAAAAGATGAGAAATTTGTAAAAATTAGTAATTAAAAGAGAGGAAATGAATATTACATACCGATAAGATCCAGGCAAATTAATACAAGTTGCGCCATTTTGACATCCTAAATCTGTGCCAAGAAATCTAGCACACTCATTTACATCCGTCATACAATTTGGTCCCTAAACAAAAATTCATAATTACAATGTAATAATAATTAGATTCCAACTATTTTAAAAAACCTCCAACTAGGTTTTACCTCCCAACTAGAAAGACAGTGGCATTGGTATCCCTCGTAAAGATCTTGACAGGTACCACCATTTCCGCAAGGATTACTTTGACAAGCGTTTTCTTTTAGCTTTCTCTCGATATTTTGCACCGTCTCTTCTAATCTTCGTAACTTTGTTTTTTAACAAATTATCAAAGAATTGTTTTTTATATTTTTTTTACTCTCTTGCTTATTAATGAAATTTCATACTTACTCTTTCATTAGTACGACGTAAACCGTTTCTCGTAAAATTGTCATCCTGTAAACAATTTCTATGTAAAATAATTGTCTAACAAATAATTATATAATTAAGTTTGCAAATAATAGTTGATCGAATTACCCATTGTTTGCTCGGTAAACGCGAGCTGTTCCCTCCAGTACCTTCAAGCATAGCAATCCTTCTTTGCAAACCTGTAGGACCTTCAACGAGATTGATTAGCCTTACAAGATTATCCTCCACTTGAACGAGATACCCAGCTCTCAATCTTTCAAACAGACGTGTCGCATTTTGAGCCTGAAGAAAAGGAAATCTTTAATCTGAAATCTCATATCTGCCTGTGCTTTTACGAGAAAATGTATAAGCTTACAGCCAAAGCGACGTGAAGTAAATTAATTTCATTAACGTTGATATAACCGCTTCCTAATACTTTAAGAGTAATATTTCTATCCTTTGCGCTGGATATAATCAAATTACCATCTTGTGCTTCAAGAACTGGCCTAAAAAATACAAAATTATATGTTCAAATAATTTCTTACATTAATTACAAATTTGTAAAGAACAAATTTACCTTTCATCCATCCACGCAAATGTCAATCCCAAATACAGCAATAAGCTGAACAAAATTTTGTTCGAACCCATTTCGATTCGTTCGAATATTGACAAAAATGATTAATATTTATTCGAACATTTCGTCTTCCTCGTTTTTCGAAGATCCTTCCTTGAAAATCGTTTTTGATAGACTGTGCCGTAGTGAAGCACGATATTGAAAGCAACTACTGCTATCATCTTCTTTACAGTCGAGTGGGCGTTTTAGAAGATATTTATCGAACTCCTCCCAATATCGAATTACATTCATTTGGAAGCGTCAATTGTAATACACAATTCAATAGATATCAAAATATATAAATAAGATTAAAATTATAATTTATACGAATTTATTAAATTTATTTAGTGTTATTAAATCATTCGAAGGGAGCGCGCCAACTCAGAATCATCAAATCAAATTATGTGACTCTGTATTTGCACATATATCGATGTTCATGCGGATATTTTCATATATACCGATAAATATAAATGATAGTATGTAATATATAACTTTTCTACAAAGTATATCGATACAGGTATACGCCTTTCATATATATCGATGATAAGAGCAGGCGTATATATACGCCTTATAAGCGTATCAATGAACATTAGCGGGTGTATATATATACGCGTTATGTGCGTATCAATAAACATTAGCATTATTATTATTATATATATATATACATATGTATATTTAAACTCCTATATTCGTATATACGTTTTTCGATATCAAAGTTTTAAAGAGAATGTTTCAATTTACAGAGAAAAATGTGAATGAAATAAAATAAAACAATACGAATTTGGCGCGTTTGAAGGGAAATAGTTACTAAGTATTGTCGGTAGAAGGAGTTGTTGTCAGTGATGATGGTGGCGCCGCGTAACGAGAAACTACGAAAGCTTTATTACTCGGCGCGACGAGGCGAGGCGTCAGTGATGCGCGCTGCGCCGGCAATACACGACAATATACGGAAATATACGGCAGTATGCCAGTATGGCTTTGGCTGCCGGCGGGTTCGCGTTCTTCATGTTTTTTCTTGGTAACGCGCCGCGTACTCGGCCGCGGGTGTCCGTCTTCTCCTGAGTTTACATTTTGTGACAGTTAAAGAAAAAGAGGAGTTCTTTAAAGAAACAATCATCAGAGATAAAGATTGAATCGTGATAAAGGGCCATTACGTACGAGGGTGAGAGAGAGAGAGAGAGAGAGGCACGTACACACATACATTATACACACACACAATAAAGATAGAAAGATACAACCACCCTTGGACATGCGGCGAAACGTGAAAATAGTGCTCCTTCTGTCATGCGCCTGGATGTTCGCTTTTGTTTACTACTATCACACGTCCAGAGATACCAAGGTAAGAATATAAATATAGAATCATTTTTTTCTTATGTCCAATATAAGATTCTTTTTATAAATGCAAAGAAAAATATTACAATGATTATTAATTTTGATAATCTCATTGTGATATTTCTTATGTGTTACGAATTTATTTATTGAATTATTTTTCATACACTTAATACGATACATATCAAATTTTTCATATCATTTTTCATCATTATTTTATATCTGTATTTGTATCTTGTATTTTTCATTATTTTTCTAACCTCCCTTTTGGATCCCTGGAATTCGAGGGGGTGTATCGATTATTAAAGAGACACTACTTTGCTTTCCATGCGTGTCATCTCTCCAAAAAAAAAAAAAAACAGAAAAAAAGGAACGTATAACATCGTCTTTGTTTGACAAGATATTTATCGGAATTTTGAAAATTATTGCTTAACAGAATTTCATTTTAACAATGACATTCGTCGAGTCACCCCTTTTTCTCACGTTTTCAAATAACGCGTGTGAACTTGTCGAATGTACGTGACACGTGCTTTTACTTTCTCGATTCGCATCGATTCTCGATCTATGATCAAATAAATTCCAGGTTATTTTATTTTAATTCATCCCCTTGCAATTTCTTTTCTTTATCGTTGTTTGATAGTGTTAACTCCCTTCCCACTCCCCTACTCTTCAGTGTAAGTATTTATCATACGGGGTGATTCACCAGGGTGTCACCTAAATAACTTCGAAAGTATGCTAGTAGCAGAAAAGTGGATAAGAAGAAAGTTGCATGAAAAATATAAAACTATAATATGATATTAATATTTTGTTTTTGCTAAATTGAATCATTTTCGAGATTTATCTGTCAATTTATCTGTCAATTTATCTACAATTTTAGTTAATCACCTTGTATATCTTGGATGCAACTTACAATTTTTTACTTTTAACACCTTTGAGTGGTGAATACTTTTAACTAAAATGTTTTGTAAGAACGGAATAATTTATTATTAATCAAATTATATGTTTAATAATTAAATTTGTTGCTTTTGAATAGAATTTAATTAATTAATATAAACATTACGTTATTTTATATTAATATTAACAAACACGTATATACGTCGATAGACCACTATGGTAATTTTTACCAAACGTATATGTGCGCTCATAGCACTGTAAGGATTGAAACAACCTAAACTGTCATTAAAAGTATGTTTTGACGTGAAAATAATTATTAAAATGTTTGTCACATATCGTATAATTAATTTCTTTTATTTTACTTTTTATTTTAAGTGTAAAAATTTACAAAGGAAATACAATATCTTTTATTTATAATAAATAATTTCCTATTATACCAATTATTATCTAAAATACGATTATTTTATTCAGAAAGCGAATAATTTTTCTTATCAAAGAGAATAGCAAGTTTTTTTTTTTTGATTAATTAACTAATTGCCACGGATTTTGTTTAATTAATTGAGAAAAGTCAAGTATATATTATAACGAGAAAAATTCTTTTGTAATATTTGTGTATACGTTCAAAGGAATTATCGATTATTATTATCCAAGTATTGGAAATTTCCTTAGAAATGATTGGATTATTTTTGTTTTTTTGTCTGCAAAATTTTTTAACGAGATAACTTTATTTAAATATATCACGTTGAATACAATTATTATTGATTTATTTTATATTTTATTTGTCCTGTGTGTTCGTTCTTTCGTTCGTTTTGTTTTATTTTATTTTATTTTTCATTTTAATTTCAAAGTATTTTTTTTTTTATATTGTTTTTAAATACAATTAACGTATTATATCATTTTGTAATTAATTTAAAATCACGTACGTACGAGTCAATTATAATTGCAATAATAATGGATAGAGATTTGAATGTAATCACGGTGTACTTACCTACCTACCTTTGTAAATATACAGTTAAAAAATGGATATAAATAATATCGTTAATATATGCGTTTTGAAAAAATATCAAAATTAAATTTATATAAAACAATAATGAATACTTTGAATCGATTTTGTTTGAATAAAATCAAAATTATTAAATGAACGTTGTTTATAATAAATATATACATATGTTATCGTTAAAAAGTATAGTTTAATTAATTCATAAAACAATTAGGTGTGTATAAACAAATTTATTATACCATAAAACTATTAAGTTTACAAAATCAGGATGTTATATTTATACGAATGTACAAGAACAAAGTAAATAAAGTTTGAAAATGAAATTAGATTCATTTCCAAAATTTGTTTTTCGTTTCAAAGATATGCACATAGTTATCAATTTTTATCTTATCCTATACCTTGCATATTACTTTTTTTTATCATTTAATGTATAATTAATTCTCATCATTTAATTTTTTTTCAAATAATTGCAAATTAATTGTCAATTACATATTAACTTTTCAATCTATGTTAACTAAAACATTTTTACAGTGTATCTTATATATCATATAAATATTGAATAGTTTTTTTTTTTTTTTTTTTTTTTACAAATACCTTGTAAACAAACCCTGACGCAATCATGTGTATATGCATATATACAGTAATCGAGGAAAAATTGTTCGAAGATGAAATTCGGTCGAACAAAGATCCGGTAGGTGAGTTCGATGAAACGAACCAGTTCCAGACGAGTTCCTTCTTCGTTGCGTGCAAATGATCGCGTGTTTATTTGCCTCGTTTCAATGTACTTCTATCTCTTTATCTTTTCTTTCTTTCTTTCTTTATTTATCTCTATCTATCTTTCTCTTGATCTTTCTCTCACGTAAACAGTATTCAGAATAATCGATTTTACAGTTAAATCAAATATTATGAAATGTTTTATTATATTATTATATATACCGTTTATTTTGAAAGTACCCTTAGTTCATTTATATTTAAATTGAAATATACGAATTTTTCTTATTTCGTTTAATTAATAATGGATTTTTGGCGTATCAAAAATCATTATTGACATTACACGAAAATATAATTTAATTTAAAGAACATACTATAGTGGATGCAGAAAGTATTCGTACACCTATCAATTTGAAATAATATGTTTTGAAATTGTAGTTTTTTATAAACGATTAATTTATACATATTCTTGAAAGTATCTACAATAGATGTAATGTAATTTGTTGTAAAATGTAGGGTTTCATGGTTAAGCCAACACCAGCTGCATTTATGCAACCCCAAACAAGTATACAACCTTCACCGTGTTTCATTGATTTCTGGTTTCAGTTCTTCATTTTTTTTTCCTCTATACAGTGCAGTGTCCATAACTTTTTATTTCGTTACATCTATTGTTTTCAAGAATTTCAAGAATATGTATAAATTAATCGTTTATTAAAAATTTGTTAATAAATAACAATTTCACAAGAGTTTATTTCAAATTGATCGGTATACGAATACTTTCTACACCCACTGTATATAGAAGATACGTATACATATACATATATATGTAGGTATGTATGTATGTATACATAAACATAAGATCGTTTCGAGAACTAGGAGATCCGATGGAATACCTTGTACTTACGTGTGCCATGAATTCGATTTAATCGCACCTTACGATGCGAGGTGAAAGTTATTCTTCTTCGGGAACTATCCTTTCGGTGGATACTATGGATTAGAAAATTATTCTTTTTTTTTAAATTTATTTCTAAAATGAAAAAACGAAAGAAAAAATGTAAATTAAACGTAAGATAATTTTAGAAATAATTAATCAATTAATTATAGAAGTTTACTTGAATTTTATTGTTAAAATAAAACAATGATGTGTATACTCGTCAAATACAGTTAACTTTGGGATTAATTATATATAATAGTATTCATATTTTTAATATTTTATATAATATTATATATTTCATATTATATAAAAAAAAAATGTAAATTAAACGTAAGATAATTTTAGAAATAATTATACAATTAATTATAGAAGTTTATTTGAATTTTATTGTTAAAATAAAACAATGATGTGTATACTCGTCAAATACAGTTAACTTTGGGATTAAATATGTACAATAGTATTTATATTTTTAATATTTTATATAATATTATATATTTCATATTATATATAAAAAAAAATGTAAATTAAACGTAAGATAATTTTAGAAATAATTATACAATTAATTATAGAAGTTTATTTGAATTTTATTGTTAAAATAAAACAATGATGTGTATACTCGTCAAATACAGTTAACTTTGGGATTAAGTATATATATAATAGTATTCATATTTTTAATATTTTATATAATATTATATATTTCATATTATATAAAAAAAAAATGTAAATTAAACGTAAGATTAATTTTAGAAATAATTATTCAATTAATTATAGAGGTTTATTTGAATTTTATTGTTAAAATAAAACAATGATGTGTATACTCGTCAAATACAGTTAACTTTGGGATTAAGTATATATATAATAGTATTCATATTTTTAATATTTTATATAATATTATATATTTCATATTATATAAAAAAAAAAATGTAAATTAAACGTAAGATTAATTTTAGAAATAATTATTCAATTAATTATAGAGGTTTATTTGAATTTTATTGTTAAAATAAAACAATGATGTGTATACTCGTCAAATACAGTTAACTTTGGGATTAAATATGTATAATAGTATTTATATTTTTAATATTTTATATAATATTATATTTAATATATAAATTATTATAAATTTTATATAATATATTATTTTTAATATAAATACTTAAATTTTTTTTTTAAATATAAATACTATAATATATATATATATATTATATTTAATATATAAATTAATATATAAATTTTATATAATATATATTATTTTTAATATAAATACTATAATATAATTATAGCATATAATAAATAATATAGTATAATAAATAATAATAATAATAATAATAATAATAATAATAATAATAATATATATATATAAGTAATAATATTTAAATAATAATATATAGTATAGTATAATAAATAATATAATTAATATTTTGTTTAAATTACGTGATTTCACATATCGGTTTTTTTTTTTTTTTTTTTAAATGAAATTACAGCATTTACAAGAGATAAACGAGATCGAAATGATAATTGTTTCTTCCGATAAAATCATTGGATTCAAATGATCACATGTTTCATTATAGCATATCTACTCTGGCACGATTTCGAAGAGCAATTTCTGCTATCAAACGTAGAACTTTCTATCGTAGAGAAGCGTTGTACGTATCCTGGGTGCAACGTTTTAAGCGTTGACGCGCTAATGGAGCGAACTAATCGCGTTAACGTGCCGAATACGATTTGCCCATTAAACCCGAAAGCCACAATCGACGTTGCTCTCACTCATTGCTTCTACTTCGATGACGATTACGTCGTTGACGTTTACACCATTACGCGTTTTAAACTTAAAAACTAAACTCGATTACGTAAATCTTTATTTCACATTTTATATATTGTGTTTTTTTTTTATTTTTTTTTTATATATATATATATATATAAGTCCATAATTATGAAAGTGGTTTTAAGTCAAAAATTATAAAGAAAAAATGAGTTTAACAGTTATTTTACACCACGTTATTTTAAACTCAATTAAAATGAACCATGTTAGATAATGTTTTTGTTATTTCAATATTATATAAAATGTAATTTTCGTAAATATTCCGAAACAAGAGATATATGAGGACCACTTTCATAATTATGAGTACATATACAATACACATATAAATAATTAACTTTACTTTACTTTACTTTACATTTAGTGGAGTAATTAACATTCTTCATAACAAAAAACAAAAAAAAGAAAAGAAAAAACTTGTGAGAATGCATTATTTCTATTTCTCTTTTTATACTTCCCGTTTGACGACATAGCCAAAAACGAGTAAAGTCGGATAATTGTATAGTCAATTTATTTATCCCCCCATGGCTGTTTGCCTCTTTCGGAAATTAGGGATGAACCGTTCCAGAACCGGTTTCAAACGACCATCATTCCAGTGACCCGATTTGTATCAAGCCTCTATTTGGTAAGATTGCGATCAAGATATTATTAGTAGGAAATATAACACGTATACACAAATTTGCTAATTTTTTTCGTATACATATATGTAGGTAAAATACTTATATATATATGTATAGTATTATATAAAATATAATATACTATATTATATATTATACTTTAATATATTATACTTATACTAATATCTATATATATATACTATAATATTATTAATATTATATATAAATTAATATATAATAAATAATATGTATTATTATTTATATATATTTATATATATATATATTAAATATTAATATATAAGTAAATTAAAATAATATATATTAATATTATAGTATATTAGAGAGTATATATATTATATTATATAGTATATATAGTATAATATAATATACTATATATTATAATATATATACTATATAATATAATATACTAATATATATATATACTATATATAATATTATTAATATTATATATAATATATATTATTATGTATATATATATTAAATATTAATATATAAATAAATTAAAATAATATATATTACTATTATAGTATATTATTATTATAGTATATTATAATATCTATAATATATATATAATATTATATACTAATATATATTATAGTATATATATAATATATTATACTATAATATATATATATATATATATATATATAATATTATATACTAATATATATATAATAAATTTGCCTGTTTATATATAGGTAAAAATAAAATAAACATTCTTTCGTAGAAAATGGTATACAATAACAAATTTATAGGTGAAAAGATGTTTCCTCTTCAAAACGTCTATTTTTATATGCTCTTTTTCTTTTATATATACGTGTTGGTTATATATATATCTATAAAAATGTATGTGAACTCTACCCACATATATATATATATATATATTCTTCTTGACCCTTGATAAATTCGAAGGGACCACGAACGGACGTGCGAGCGATAAAGAAAATTGGAATAAGGAATAAGAAATGACACTAATTTTTTTCCACCCCTTTTTCTCTCTACTTTTTTTTTATTTTGCTTTGGCTTAACGTTTGACAGGATTTTAACAGGTTTTTCTCTTTTTTTTTTTTTTTTCTTTTTTCTTTCTTCTTTTAGATTTTTTCTCTCATTTCCTACATTTACCGAAACAACCGTGAAAGAATTAGCTTGAAATCGTGGTGGGAAACTGAAATTCGAAATGTTTGAACAAAAAGATAAAAGAGATTCTCTTCTTTCTCTCTCTCTCTCTCTCTCTCGTTTTTTCTTTTTTTCTCTTTTTTTTCTTTGTATATCTCTTGCAAATGTACGTACAGAACGTACCTAGGAGTACGGACCACTTTATCGAGGATATAGAAAGACAAAGGTATTCTTCGCGTATTCGAGATAAATCCGGACTAATTAACGCAAAGCGTTGGCACACGGTTACGTTTAAATCGTAAGTACAGTAGCTATAGAAAGTATTCGTACACCGATCAATTTTAATTAATGAAATTAATAGGAAGAAAACATTGGAATTCACAAATAATAATATTAAAAGACCAATGGAGTACTGGGAATCGAATTATTTTTACAGACGATTGTAAATTTCATATTTGTCGATCCGATGAACACTGCACTTTTATGAATTATGTTAACCAGTTGACTGTGGAATTTAGTTTCAAATGATCACCACAGGATACAGAAGTAAAAACAAACAACGACGTGTATACACGTCGAACGTAGGGCAAATGGTATTATTATACATTTTACGAAAAACGAGGAAGGTTTACATTTTTATTCAAAGTCAAAAAAATTAACAATTCGTTTTTGAATACGTTATTCTTACTAAAAGCTAGAAAATTGTCAAAAAATAATAAAATACATAAACAAGAAAAATTGAAGATAGGAAGAATAAAGAAGAAAGAAAAATAAGAAAATAGTTAACAAAATTTCAAGCTATGTACGAGTATGTGTGATATGTTTCAAAGTGTGCATGGTACTTTGCAAAGTGCGACTTCACATGTCGTACACCAAAACCTTGTTTCCTTGCGTTTTCCATTTTTTTTTCGAACAAACGGCACATCTTATAAATAACAATAAATTAAATAAATATAAATAAAATACATAACGGTCGTATTGGTAATAGAAAGGTAAAACATACCACCAAATAATATTCTTATTACATTTTATTGAGATTTCGAGTTTTTATAGTGCATGGTAATTTTTTTATTTTACACGACGAGTATACACGTCAAATGCAACGCAGTAGAGATTTGGTCCGACGTGTATACACGTCGAACTCACTTAACTGGTTAAGTTATGTTCATATTTTTTGCCTATTCACCGAATTCTATGACCAATAGATGGTGCTGGACTCAACTGTAACTTTTTCTTCTTTTTTTATATTAATTCATTAATTTCTAAATAAATTAATTCAATAAAAACGTAGTTGTATGCGAATGCAACGTTGTGTCAAACTTTTAAGATAATTGGTAAAGTATTTTTGAAGATTATCAATTAGGTATAAATGAAATCTACATTTTTATATATTTAAATTAGTTAATAAACTACAATTTTACAAGATTTTATTTCAAATTGATCTGTGTACAAATATTTTCTACAACCAATGTATATTTTTTATGAAAGTATATTTTTCATTTTTATTCCATATTTCCTATATCTGTCTCTTCATAAAATTGTTATTTATTAACTTTCTTTTGATTTGTCTAAGAATATTTATGAATTATTCCTCCTTTAATCCTTTTTTCTTTCCTCCTTTCTTTATCACGCGAATCCTTTGAATTATGTTAAGTTCTGTTCAAATTTTTCGCGTATTCACCAAATTCTATGACCAACAGATAGTGCTGGACTCAACTGTAACTTTTTCTTCTTTTTTTATATTAATTCATTAATTTCTAAATAAATTAATTCAATAAAAACGTAGTTGTATGCGAATGCAACGTTGTGTCAAACTTTTAAGATAATTGGTAAAGTATTTTTGAAGATTATCAATTAGGTATAAATGAAATCTACATTTTTATATATTTAGATTAGTTAATAAACTACAATTTTACAAGATTTTATTTCAAATTGATCTGTGTACAAATATTTTCTACAACCACTGTATATTTTTCATTTTTATTCCATATTTCCTCAATTTTTCTCTTCATAAAATTGTTATTTATTAACTTTCTTTTGATTTGTCTAAGAATATTTATGAATTATTCGTCCTTTAATCCTTTTTTCTTTTCTCCTTTCCTTATCACGCGAATCCTTTAAATTTTATTACCCAAATTTATCGTATTTTGTTTCTTTTTCTTATTTTTCGATTTAGCCGAAAAAAAGTGTAATTAAAAAGAAATAAATTTATTGCAACTGGACAAACGAAAATTCAATTGAAATTGGTAGCGTTTATTAATATCCTAGTAGAAGAAAATCGATACAAATCCTGCTCATCTCAACCAACGAACGAACGAACGAACGAACACTTTGAAATTCAACTCGGCATTGTAATGGCACCGCTTTGTCTGACGGTAAGGGATGAATGACAGAAGATTAATAGAAGAGCGTAGTTGTATCGTGGAATATGTTCAGAATCGGTGGGTGCTAGTACTTGGTAGTGGAGACTTAAAAGGAACCCACAGAGAAAGCTCATTTACTTAATTTACATGCTGGTAGTTAAGCATTATCGATTTTCTACCAGGTATCTGTCTTTTCAGACAAACACCTTCCTCTCAAAACTTATATTCGTGGATAATATAAATTTTTTTTTTTTTTTAACAATTATTTAATATAATTTAATATTTAATGTATTTTTGTTAATAAATAAAAAAATAAATTTTTCAACAATTATTGTATATAATACAATTTAATATTTGAGAACTTTGATTCGACATACAATTTTTACGGCTAATGTTTTTTTTTCCTTTTTTCTTTTGTAACTTTGAACAGCTTTAAAATAGAAAAATCTCGAAGTTTTTTGTTTTTTGTTTTTATCTCATCTACGTTGGATTATTACAAATAAGAATTTTCTTTTTTAACTTTTATAAAAATATTCTTTGACTTATAAAATGAAACAAGTTGGAAGAAAATATAAAACTTGATAGAACCGAAGTGAATGGTAAATGATAGAAATGATAAAAGTTACTGATAAAAGGCGAATAAAAGTAGGTGCTGTCTTTTAATAATTAATGTTACTTCAAGAGTAGATATTTTGAAGATCTTGAAAAGTTTGAAAGCGTTATTAACTATGTAACTCGGTTGTGTTTCAAGCTTAGTACTCTCTTTCTTTATCCTTACCTTTTCCGTCTCTCTAGGGATATCTATTTTTGTTGTAACACGTCACCTATTCTCTACTATTGTAAATTCGGAGACAGAAAATACGCATCATTGGAATTCGTCTTGACAACCACTATCCAAAAATAAATATTAAAATATAATATTGTAATTAAAAAAACCAAGTTTTGACTAATAAATCTCAAAAATGATTTAACCTATCAAAAAAAAAAAATATTGGTACTTACGTATTAACGCTACCGCAGCAAAAATTCCGCTAATGCGCTAATTCCGCTAATCTTGTTGTTCGCACACAACAACCTTGTTGTTTGCACACAGCAACCGTCAGGATTGCGTCAGGGTTATGGCGACTAGGGATCCTGTAGGAGGGATGCGCCATTCATATTCAGCTCATGTGCCATTGGCTGAAAATTTTGGGGGACCGCTTGAATTTATAATAATTTTTTCGTGTAACCTATTCTATTTTAATATAAATTTTTAATTATCATTAAATATAGTTCATTTTTTTCCGTATTTGATGCAATTCATTATTTCATAATTATTTCAATGTTTGAATCATTCGCGCGCAAAATCGAGTTCCGGTCCCCCAGCAATGTACATGGCGCATCCCTCCTACAGGATCCCTAATGGCGACAGCATCAGGTGAAAGAAAATAGAGACTATTTTGAATCTATGTTAAATTTTATATCGACCCATTTTCCACCGAAATCCGATTGACTACTTTTTATAAATAAAATATTTTGGATTTTGATAGTGTTTCGATTTTAAATAAAGTTTTTTATTCTATGATTTGAAGCAACAATTTAAGATGTAGATTGGCGCATTAGCAGAATTTTGCTGCGGTGACGTTAATACGTAAGTATCAAAATATTCATGTTGTGGGATTCAGACAGAGAAAAACAATAATATAAATGATGATGATGAAGAAATATAAATGTGTGATAGTTTATTTAATTAATTATGATTTGATGTTGAACGGTATTTACATAAGTTTACACGAAGTGGCGTGGTTACAAAAATACAGAATACAAAAGAGTTACAAATATAAGACCGACTGACTGACTGACTGATTTGCAGAATAACTGAATACACAGACAGATACAGACTAAGGACAGATACAGACAGACTAACTAAGGACTGATTAACTAAGGACTGATACAGACTACACACTAACTAAGGACACTTTCTTACTTCTTTCCACATATTCAGAAATGAGCTACACCCCTTTGGAGAGGGAAGGAGATTATGAATCTTATTGACCAATAGCATAAGGATCCACCCCATAGTCCACTGATGGGTAAAGCCTATGGTTTTTTGCTAGTGGAAATTATGCATAAAGAAACTTGATCCAGAATATCGAAATGTTATTTCTTTTTATGGTATCGTACGTGCTTAGATAGGAATTTGAATACTCCTCAAAGGTCCCGACACTGCACAAAGGATTTTCATCGCACCAATATATTAGATCGAGTCATAAATAACTTCCGTTTAATATGAGACAAAGAATGGTGTTTCTGTCACTAATAAGTGCACGACACTTTTCATGGTGTTTTTTTTTGCACTCTTTGTATTTGTTGGACGTATCTATTGGATTTTGCTCTAATATTACCTTTAAAAGGTTCGTCAAAGTTGGAAAGACGTCCTGCATTCGGTTCGTCTTTTAAGGTCGTATCTCCAGAACAGAATTTTACAAACCAATTTCTGACTGCCCTATCGGTTATCAATCCTGCACTGTATACGCTGCATATAATTTCAGTTGCCACTTTAGTGCTATTGCCTTGTTTCAATTCCTAAAGCATTACATGCCGAATATGCACTTTTTACTATCCATTTGAAAAGTTAAGAAAAACTGTTAAATGTAACATTGACTATATACAAAAGTTGACAGAAGACTAACTGAATCCTCATCTATACAGTGATATCAAAAATTCGTTTGTTTCGGTGATTTAAAGTAGGTAAATATGAAAAATAGATTCTACATAGTTGCACATCGGAAGTTACTTATGACTCGACCTAATATCTCGATAATTTTTAGGTTTGTTTATGGTTTTATAGCCCTCCTAAATCTTTTCTTTTAGTCTCTGAATAGAGTTTTCCTTTTCAGAAAATAAAATATAAAAACAATAATTGAATACTAGTTTTACGTCTACAATGTCATATTGTATTCCTAAATTTTTCATGTAATTCTTCTTCTTTATCCACTTTTGTGCTACTATCATAGTTTCGTAGCTATTCAGGTGACAAGAGCTGGTGAATGACCTTGTATATATAGAACGTACACATATTTACATTTTGTAGACAGGCGTAACGTATGCTAACATTTCGACGTAATTGGTCTGATTACCTCCAGACGAGATTTGTTAGTGAGCAAACGTTTTCTCGTTTCCCATGGATACAGCATGCACGATTATATCGTACGCGAATGGTTATGGCGTTAGCGAGAATGTAATGAGTCGGTCACATTTGCGGTCACGTATCGTACGAATTTTTCGTCATTTTTTATCATGTAACCCAAAATGTGCTAGAGAAGTATTATACACCACTAACCATGTATATATGTGTGTGTGTGTGTGTGTGTGTGTGTGATGGTGTTAGATTTAAATAATAATAATAAAAAGTCTTCTCTTTTTCTTCATTTATTTTTGAAACAACATCAAGGACTAGTAACCAAATGTATGTAGGTAGTATAGGTTTATGGTATCTATGTACTGGGTTGTTCGGAAAGTAATTTCATTTTTTTCCTGACACAATAAATGCATTCATTAGTTGATGTAAATCGGCAAATGACAAAACGTGAGATCGGTGAGAAATTAAATTTATCAAATTTAACTGTTTCTGCCCATTTGAAAGGCCTAGGTTTAACCACGAAACGAAAATTGTTTTTATTTTTACAAGAGAATTACTTTCCGAACAACCCAATAAATAAAATGTGCTGAAGAAGTATTATACTACTAACCATGTCTATGTGTGTGTGTGATGGTTTTAGATTTAAATAATAATAATAATAATAATAATAATAATAATAATAATAATAATAATAATAATAATAATAATAATAATAATAAACAAGTCTTCTCCTTTTTTTCATTTATTTTTGAAACAACATCAAGGACTAGTATAATCTTTTCCTTTTCAAGATTATTTTCTAAAATTTTTCATATTTATATATTATGTCTCATAAGATGATATTACATTCTAACAATTTTTAAAGCTACTTTTATTTATTTATTTATTTATTTATTTATTTATAAATATATATGTATATGTATATGTATATGTGTTATTCGTCGTAAAGAATTACAAAGGATACGCTCGTGTTTTTCTTTTCTTTTTTTTTTCTTTTTTTATTCTCCGGAATAAACAAGAAAAGTTTTTCGTTTCTGAAACTGGTAAAGATTTTTCAAGGGATGGAAAAATCTTTTTCAGTCTACGTCAAGAAAGATGTAGGATACGTTTGAATTTTTCTTCTTATTTCTTGTATTCGGAAATACATTGATGTTGGAACTACGAGTAACGTAGTTCCGAGTAAGGTGTTTTGTTTTTTTTTCTTTCTATAAATATGAAAAGAAAAAGTAGAAAGAGAGAGAGAGAGAGAGAGAGAGAGAGAGAGAGAGAGAAATCAAGTCAGTTGGTTTGATTCGTCGAAATGAAGTTTTTCGTTCGTAGATTTATGCAACATTTGTTTTCTCGTATTTAAAAGAAAAGAAAAGAAAAGAGAGAGAGAGAGAGAGAGAGAGAGAGAGAGAGAGATTATAAGGAGCCACGGTGGGATCAGAGGTGGGGGTGGGGATGGGGATGAACTTTGGTAGGAAAATATATTTTTTCTCGGTGAAATACCTGCGTGAGATATCTACGGGAAAGTTTCTTGCATCGAGGGATCTTTTCGTTTAACTGTATGTGCTGTTTGTGAAAGAGGAAAAGGAAGAGAAGGATAGAAAAAAGGACAGAGTACTAAAGTGGTGGTGGTGGTGGTGGTAGTGGTAGTGGTGGTAGTAGTTGAAAGCAATGTAAAAACGAGGGATGCGCTCTCGTGCGTATGTCTACTAGTATATCTACACATATCTCTATGTGTGTATGTGTGTAAGCACCTCCGGGAATGCACCGAATACCGCACTGCGCACTATTTATTCCTTTTAATTTTATTCTCTTCACCTCGAACCGTTCTCACGTTCGTGAATCACAATTAAATAGGATCTTCTATCTTTTTCTTTTTCTTTCGGTTGCATTTAATAAAAAAGGATTATTTTTATTTCTTTTTTTTATTTTTTTTTTATTAACACACTTTGCGCGGGAAACGACCAAAATCGGTTTTTTTTTATTCATTAAATATTATTTTTGTATTTAGATTAATTTTATAAATTATAAAATATAATATATATATTTCGAAATAAATAAAATATTAACATATTTATATTTATATTTTTATATTATTTTAATATTATTTTTATATTTATTTTATAATCAAATATTATAGATTTCTTTTTCTAAATTATATAAAAGAATAAACAAAAAAATAAAATAAAAAATAATTATATTATTATTTATTTTATTTTATAAATATATAATAATATATAATAAAATATATAATATAAATATATAATAAATATATAATAAATATAAATATAAGTAAATATATAATAAATATATAATATTTAATTTCTATATATTTTATATAGAAAAATTTATATTAAAAAATAAAATACACCATTTGTATTATAAAAATTTTAAAAATAAATATTATTAAATATTTAGTATAGTATATAGTACCCAAACAAGATGTATTAAAATTCATTCATAAATTTTTAGAAGAACACAAATAAGTATCGAAGTTTTATTAACAAAATGTATAATTACAATTAAATGTGGTATATTGTTTAATGTTGTTTATATTGTTTTATATTGTTTTATATTGTTAATACTATAGCTAATATTATATTAGGACATAATTAGAATTAAGTATATTGTCAAGGGGAACGAACATGTAGGGGGGCCTTCGGGTTAAACACCCTAAAAGGGTATACCTGAAATTAACTTCTTATCTCTATCTCTTAAAATTACAATTACTTATATTTTTTTTTTACTATACTATTTATCAAAAATATTGAATAATCTTGAACAATTGTATTATGAATTTAATCTCTTTTATCTTTTATTTAATCTTTTGTTATTTTTGTATGTTTCAGGTAAGTAACTAGTAGAAAGAGGTGTATGTACTGTACGCATGTGAGGATAATTTAGTTTCGATGAGAAAAGGTTTAACGTATGTGCACGTTCTCTATTTCCACGTCGTTGCAATAACCACTCAACAACCAGAAATACTACTCTAAGGGAATCAAGAATAATTGTAGTGGGAGCTTTTCATCTTCTACCAAATGAAAGTCGAGATAAGTGGAAAAACCTTTAAATGATTTTACGTATTCGTTCTCTCGGTGTTATTAGAGACATTTATTAAAACGAAAAGATCATTTCTAAATTTCATTTCGTCGTAATAGTGAAAGGTACTTCTCAATTTGAACATTTTCATTGCAAAATGGATTAGAAAACTAGTTTAATAGATCGCAAAATATTGCAGGTAATAGAAAGTGTGATGAGAGAGAGAGAGAGAGAGAGAGAGAGAGAGAGATCATCTAAGAAACTTTTTATATTTACAGTTTGTTGTTTTTTTATTTATTTTTTTTTCTGGTTTGTGTGTGTGTGTTTTATAAATGGCCAAGTGAACTACTGGAAAAAGAAAGTATATTACATACGGTTAAAGGAAGAACCGCAATAATTTCACAGTGAAATTGGAATCTTCTCTCGTGCGTTTCACGCGCAGACGATCTTCCTCTTTCCTGAGAGATTTGTCTTGAACAATGAACCGTGGATGTATAGATCGTGATAAACGACGGTGCCACGGGTTGACTTAATTTTTAACCTTTCTCCTAGGCGAAAAGATTTATCGTACCAGTTTTTATATACATACTAACTATACAGGGTGATTCACCAACTTTGGCCATTTAAATGGCACCGAAAGTATAATAGTAGTAGAAAAGTGGATAATGAAACTATTGAATGAAAAATTAATTGCATTTCTTAAGATCAATAAATTTATTGACATCCCGTATAGTTATTTTAATGTATAGTTTTACCTGTATAGTTTTTAGATTTTTCAAATTTTTCTTGCGTTAGATTTCGAACAGTATAATGGTCTTCTAAACATAGAAATATTTGAAGGAAAGAAAAAAAAATCTAGATTACTCTTAAAGGATTGGCATATCCTTAAAAGATTATTTGTCTGCACCGACCATCAAGAAGGTTATGAATACCCGATAGACTTCTTAAATCTGGATATAGAACCATGAATAAAATTTGAATATAAAAGGAAACGATTGATTTGCCTTTTCGAAGAAGGTGAAATCGATTTTCACTCGTTGTCCCTTAAATTCTCACCAGACGTTGCTTTTATATATTTTTTTCTTTTTTTTTTTTATTAGATTTCATCTTAATATTATCTAAATTATTTTAATAAATTTAAGGAAGACAATTATTTCATTTGCAAAATGTCTTTTTGAACAGTATGCGTAATTATTTTTTCAAAATCATCATTATTATTAATTATTAATTTTCATTAAATAAAATAAGAAAAGATATGTGTGTATAAAAATTAAAAAAATGCAATCTTTATCTTTGTATATAATTTTTTTATTTATTTTTTTGTTAAACAAATCATATTTAAATTAAATATTTTGGAATAATTTTGACTATCAATACTATCACACTAGTAACAATTAGATTTCTAAAATATAATTTTCTATTATATTAATTGAATAATTTCAAATTAAATTTTCAAATCAAGCACCGCTACCTTTATCTTTGTAGATAATTTGTTTATTTGTTTGTTTGTTAAACAAATCATATTTAAATTAAATATGTAACAATTAGATTGTAACAATTAATTATCTAACAATTAGAGTAACAATTAGATTTCTAAAATATAATTTTCTATTATATTAATTGAATAATTTCAAATTAAATTTTGAAATCAAGCACTGCAACCTTTTTTTTATATAATTTTATTTGTTTGTTAAACAAATCATATTTAAATTAAATATTTTGGAATACTATCTATTATAAATTTACTATCGATACTATCACACTAGTAACAATTACATTTCTAAAATATAATTTTCTATTATATTAATTGAATAATTTCAAATTAAATTTTGAAATCAAGCACTACAACCTTTTTCATTTTATATAATTTTTTTTTTATTAAATATATCATATTTAAATTAAATATTTTGGAATACTATCTACTATAAATTTACTATCGATACTATCACACTAGTAACAATTACATTTCTAAAATATAATTTTCTACTATATTAATTGAATAATTTCAAATTAAATTTTGAAATCAAGCACTAGAACCTTTTTTATTTTATATAATTTTTTTTTTTTAAACAAATCATATTTAAATTTATTTTTGAATAATTTTGACTATCGATACTATCACACTAGTAACAATTATTTCTCAAGGATATTTTCTATTGTATTAATTAAATAATTTCAAATTGAACTTGGAAATCGAGCACCTTTTGTTCTCGTTGTTCTCTTCTTCGAGTGTTTAGCAATGCTCGTTGTCTTCACAAAACGAACTTACATTAGAGCACATTTACGAATAGACCAGATGAATAGAAAGTAGTGTAAATTAGTTCATGAAAATGAATATTAATAGGATATTCAAGTATCCCTTGTGATATTATAAAACTTGATCAACATTAACCATGTTAGTCATTATTCGACAAAACTTTGATTTTGTATTTTCGAAACGCGATCATTATCTTGCAAATATTATCATAAATTCAAAAAAAGAAAAAAATTTATGGGAAGAAGATAAAATAAAAGGAATGTAGTCAATCGAAGATAGAAAATAATTTGATTTGATGGAATTTTAGATAGAACGGTTGAAAGAAATAAGAAAAAAAAAGTATGAAGAAAATTGAAGAAAGATGATAGGTCACGTAAAGACGAGGGCTAGTAACGTCAATGTCTTGACATGATCAATCGTCAGCTCGTTTCGTTAAATGAGAACGTGATCTAAAAACAATATCGCACCGTTGTTTTCCAACGACTCAAACGATTTTCTTCAGCAGACAAAATGAGATACTTTTGAAAAATCGTTGCTTGAACTTAACCGGTCAAATGCAGTAGCAGAACGAACTCGCGTTAAACTTTTGTCGACACGGAACACCCCGTTCACCTCTAGGTCCGCAAAACTTTATTGATACAAAGTTTTCAATTCAAGTGTCGCAACAGTCGCGTTTTTAGGTCTCATAATGCGTTAAATGAATTTTTTCTTTGTTTGACATTTTTTTTCAGAATTTCTAGAGTTTCATTATTTTCCGAGTTTTCGTATATTTCTAAACTTTATTGGTCGTCAGCTTTTTTTCATGCGATTCTCTAATGAAAATCGTCTTAGTTGTAGCTTAGTAGTAGCTTAGTAGTTGTTGCTTAATAGTTGTAGCTGATATTTCGGTTTATGTGTGTAATATACATACACCTATCTACCTATACACATCTATACATGGTACTTTATTTCCACAATTTTACTTTTATAAAATTTTCAAATTTTCTAAGGAACCTAAATTCAGTGTACATCGGGGAATAGGTGTATTTCGTTTGGCATTTTTACGTGACAACCCTGACGTAACGTTAAAATACCATAGTCCATGGTAGACATAAGAGCTAGTAGTTTTTTTTTAAATTTCTTTTTAATAAAACCAAAAAGAATAGATATTACAATTAGAATAAAATAATTACAGGTAAATAGTAAGAGTATAGATATGTACATTCGTAGATATTCGTAGGTTCTATTCTCTCGGATGACAGCACAATGTAGTAGTCTAAATCCCGTTTCGAAGTCAAAATCCATCTCGCTTGGTTTCCCGTGAGATTTGAGAAGTCACCGAGGAGCTACCGACGACGCTATCACTCGATTATGCATTCAACGTCTCGTCAGTGGCAACCCACCTGACAACGTTCGATCCCCATTCTCCTTCTACCCGTTACATACATACATACATACATACCTACACATGCATTTGGTACGTCGACACACGCTTACATATAATCATTTACCACTAACCAACGAGTCCCATGTTCGACCGCACTGTGTACATACAAGAATATATTGGTTATCAATCATGGCAGCCTGGATACGTCAGAGCATTAAAATATAATTTGTCTGTAGGTGGTATGAAAGAAGCAGAAAGCAGCTAGTAGCAAGCAGCATCAGCAGCAGCAACAGCAGCAGCAGCCTGTCACAAAAGGGCTCTAGACATGTTTGCTTTTTAAAAGCTGTCGATCGGTTGAGCTTACGATGATTTATAAAAGATTATCTAGATTTTATATATTGATAAAAACCATTATGAATGAAATAGCTAAAACACGTACTATAGTACGAGTGCAATATACAAATAATATTCATCAATTTAATTAGTTAACCCTTAACTTATGATGGCAAAAATTATTATATATTGTAAAATTATATTATATAATAATAATAATAATAATAATAATAATAATAATAATAATAATAATAATAATAATAATAATATATAATATATATATGTACTGCCGAAGCAAGTACTAATATATAATATATAATAATAATTATATTAATAATTAAATTATTACAATATAATAATATAATATAATTATATTATATAGTATATTATATATTATATATTATAATATATACTATATAATAATTATATAATAATTATATTATAAATAGTATATATGATATTATATATTATAATGTATACTATATAATATAATTATTATATAGTGTAAAATATTATATATATATAAATATTATTTTTCAGGATCGTTAAAGGTTAAAGAAGGAATTAAAAATTTGCAAAAAAAAAATATTAGAAGAATAAATAAAAAAAAATTATAATTAACTAAATCATTTGTGTCCATAATCATGAAAGTAGTATGAATCCTATATCTCTTGTTTCGAAATATTTCAAGGATTACATTTTTATTTGAAATTTAGACTTTAAATCACTTTCATAATTATGGTCACATTTGTCTACCGAGCATGAGTACATAAATGAGTACACAAAAGTAAGAAACGTAGGACAATGAGAAACACGTCTGGTAGTAGTAGGTGTTATTGATCGGAGATGTTAGCGAACAGAAGGTAGTATCTCCTTCGGTTTCGAGTACCGTCTGGCAAAAAGAGAGTTGAAGAGTAGGGTGGGTACGGCACGTTGGCCGAAGTATGACGAGTTTTAAATTTCCCCTGTCGTTTCGTGGTCGGCTGGTATCAGCACAGTTGCGATGATGATAGCGATGGTGTTAGTGTTAGTTGTATGAGTGTGGTGTGGTGACTCGTAATGTCGGCAAAAATTCAATATCGTAGACGTATTCAATAAGTCGTTTTCATGGACCAAGATTCAAGCCCTATGGATGCTCGAAACCTTCAGGTTTTCTTCACGTGGTGGTATACCGATCTTCAAATCCACGACTATTTCCGACAAGAGGGGAGGGATATGATATTACCCCCTTCAACGATTTCTTCTGTTCGATCATTTTTTTTTCTCTTTTTTTTTTGCTTCAATCTACTAATATTTCTTTTTCTATTTATCGACTTAAACTCGATCGTCCGGTACTTCAGGAACTTTATCGTCGAATTTTTTTATCGAACACCCCATGTCTAGGTTTTTCACACGTCACGTTTTCATTGACTAATAGAAAGATCTTATTGTGGATTGCTTGAAATTTTAGTATGTTATTTTTGAAAGGTATTATCAAATAAGGTATTGATATTGGGTATAGTAAAATTACCCATTCACCCCTAAAATACTCGTATTGGGTATAGTATAAGGATAACAAGGTATCAACAAATTTCACCGTATAGTAGTAACCCCTTGCAAACACCTTTGCAACAAGATTTGCAACGAGATAAAAATATATATATATATCGGAATTGGTTAATCGTGATTCGTTGCTGCAAACGAACATCAACGAACGAATTTACGACACTAGGTGGGGATCAACCGGTCGTAAACTGAATGTACACGCACGTCGTTTGCACGTTAGCTAACGTCCATTATGAACTTTAAAGACCCTTTCCCCCCTTTTCTCCCCCCCCCCCCATTCACGATAGTGCCACCGTAATAGAGCACCGAAACGAAAGCAGAGTATTGCTGGTATACAGTGATTGGTGGCTAACCACCATTCACAAACTCTCCTATGCAAATCACAGCTTTCTCCGCTCATCCATGATTACCCTAATTGCTATAATATTGTTCGCGCGTGACTTAACGAGCAAAGCTTTCGCGAAAGACCATTAACGTGACCGCGAAACTTGATATGCCGTGTCTAGTTTTAAACGATGTTGCTCTAGTATCACGAATTTTGTTAATTTTTTAGTCAATAAATATTTCATATAAAAATGTTCTAAATTTTTCTAGGGACAAATACGATTGAATAATATCACAGATGTTACTTAACGAGTGATTATAAGATTCATTGAATTAGATATGAACATTAAACATTCATTAATGGCTTCAATTGGAAATTATTCACAATTCAAAGTGATTGTATGCAAGTTAAACTATAATCGGCTTATGATATTACGCATTCTGTATACTGCATCCTGAACAAACCTATTTCACCGTAAATTTATATTATACTGGTTACAGTTGCTTCTTATATTATTCCAATGCCAATGATCTAATATAAGATTTAAATAAGTGTTGGTATTTTAAGGATAAATATAAAATCATCTAATAAAACTTTATTGTATTGCATGTGTTAGAAAAAGGGAAGAATATACGTGTAAAGAAAATTTCGAAATATTTTATTTGTTTTTTTTTTTTTTTTTTTTTTTTTTTTTTGTTGAATAAGATGTAACGAGATGACTCGAGGATTCCCATGCGACGTGCAAACAAACACACCGTGTCTGATCTTTTTTTTTTATTTTTATTTCTTTTTGTTTCTCTATTACTTTAGCATTATACAGTCGCTTTATTTCCCGTGAAATTCGTTGGGACGTGCCCGGAAGAACCGTGTACTTTTCTGTTTCACGCGACAACGATTTACCTTTTCTTACTCGTTTGGTATAATATACATGAGAAAGAGACTTTCCTTGGATGGCGAAACACGTTGGCATAGACGATTAAATTCGTGCCAACTCCGTTGTTCCTTTCATTAACTTTGTACTTTACAAATCTCCTGCTTTCCGAATTTCTCTACTTTTCTTCTTCTTTTTTTTTTTTCTCACACAAACATCATAGACTTTATACAGTTCGATACCACTACTAGTGGTTCGCAAGAAAATTTCGCTGGTTCTCAGAAAAATGTAGAATATTTGACTTAACTCATCACGTTCAGTTATGTTTTAAGATAATTCAATTCATAACAATACCATAGCTTTCATAATTTGATTACAATTAATAATTTCATTTTATTAACTAGTAACTACATTTTAGGTATTTTTAGATTACAATTTTTTTGTATAAAAATATTTAACACTTAAAGTGGGATTTAAATTATGAATTTACTTGTCCGTGAGGTCAAAAAGTTTGGTGACCGTTGGACTTGAGTATTTTTATGATTTATTTGATCAGTTTGAATAAAATAGGATTGGTATGAAGATCGATCGGTGTGTTTTTTGCGTACGTCAAATATCAAAAATAAAAATGAAACTATAATAAAATATATTCATTTTTGAAATCATTAACTTCATTTTAACAGATCGTTAGTTCTTATTTTTATTTAAAAAAAAAAATATTGCGATCAATGTTATTGTTATTATTTCGATGTATCGAATTTTAACAGATTCTGTATATCTCGATAAAGATAGTTAAAGCAGGTTTGATCGGTATGTTCTTGGCGATTACGATTGCGTAAGGTGAGCGTGAAACGAGCTTAAGACTCAAACGACGGGATCACTTTCGTTGTCGGTTCCGGTTCAGGGTCTCGGGTACGACCCACTTCACGGTCACTGGGTTACCTCGAGACTCAACCCGTAACTATATATCTCTTATTCTTCTATTTGCAAACGTCAAAGATCAACATGATAAATCAATACGAAAAAATTAAGAAAAAATATCAGATTTATTCCCAAGAATTTATAAAAAAAAAAAAAAAAAAAAACAGTCATTGTATAAGATGATTAATAATTTATTTAATAAATTATCAAATATTCACTTTTAATTCAAGAGAATAAAAAAAAAATAAAAAAAATGTAATATACGCAAAGTAAAAATTGTTGGGAAAAATTTTTGTAGTGGTAAAATAAAAAACTCAAAATGAAATAAAAAAAAAAAAAAAGAAGAAGAAAGAAATTTTGGGTACCCTCGGGATTCTATTATTGGTACGTACGCTCCAAAGGGTTTCCTTTCGTAGAATACGTTTTCGTGCGTTGAATGCATAGTGATCGGCTTATTTCGAGTATGGGCCACCCACTCACTTCACCACCTGTCGTCCATTACCTCCTCCCTTTCTCCTTTCGAAAGCGATTCGAAACCGAAGTCGACGTGAAAGCGTCGAAAACTCGTTGCTTTTTCCAAGGGCTTCTCGTCTCTCCCTCTCTCTCTCTCACTCTCTCTCTCTCTCTCTCTCTCACTCACTCTCTCATTCGGAACGTAGCATATGGTACCATAAGACACAAGATTCCTCGAAAAGGGATCCCCGATATTCTAATATTTTTTACAGCAATGCTTCGAGAACTCGTTCACCATAAAGACATTTCAATGTATTTTCAACGTATCATAAAATTGAAAAAAGAAGAAGAAGAAGAAGAAGAAGAAGAAGAAGAAGAAGAAGAAGAAGAAGAAGAATAAGAATAAGAAGAAAGTTATATTTCCTTAATATTTTTTGTTTTTTTTTTCGTTTTTATTTCCAAACGTTCCTTTTAACTTTTTTTTATTCTTTTTCCTTTCCTTCATTTGCTTTTCAAACGATGAATCTGAATTTTATTTGAGAATAACTATCAAAAGATAGATGAATAGATCAGAAGGATAAAGAGTGAGAGATAGAGAGAGTGTGTGAGTGTTTGTGTACTCGTTAATTTTAAATAGCAAAAGCAACGATCAAACAAATTCTCACGTTTGAATATTTGTTCATCGATATTTTCCACTATTTTCGTATGTTCTTTGAACTTCATTTTTGAATTTGCCCAACATACTCAAAAGCCGTATAATCAGGTTTATATGTATCTTTTAAAACAGAGTAATATATACACACACGTGTTTGTGTTATTTAGTTTGTTTTATTTACTTCATCAATAATGTTTTTCGTATATATAAATGCTCATCGAAATTTCTACGTTTGATAAAATAAATAATATGGAATAATTACGATCTATTAAAAATATTTTTAGAAATAAATTCATTATTTTGTACTTATTGAAACGAATGCTAAAGTGTAGTAAAGTTATTAACAAAAATTTGTAATTAATTCGATTAATTCATAGAAGACTTTCCTATTTCTATATACTAACTTTTATAAATTTATTATAAAAATATAAGAGTGAATTTATGAAAAGTTCATTAGCATCACTTTAGTGCCATGCAAAAAATTACCGAGACAAGTATTGCTGAATGGTTTTCATTTAAAAGATAAATACTAAGTATCCAATCAAATTATAGTGATTAGTAATAAGTTAAATGATAATATAAGTCAATCTTATCTCTACCAAACGAAAAACTTTGTGACAATACGTACGAACACGGTACTAAATGTTAAATAAAAACAAAACTGAACAATTTTTTAAACGATATACAAAATTCATCTTTAACATTGAAATGTTTTTTAAGAAACGTAATAGAAAATAATAAAATAACTTTTGAAATGAGAAAATTATGAATGAAAAAAAAACAAAAAAAAAACTGCAGATAAGTTTAGTGGGTTAACCGAAACGACTTTACAACGGTGCCATTCGTAGAATTTTCAAAAAAGAAAAAAACATATACTTGGCTAAGGTTCGACGAGAAGGATGTTTCACGATAAAGCTAGGAACATTTCTAGCTACCCTATCCTACCCCTTTCCTTTCCCTTCCCCTTTTATTCCTCCTATTTCTCCGTTGTTCTCTTTATTTCAAGTACCGTGCCAGGAGTAATGGTCGTCACGATGCGACCAACTATACGACCAACTATACGCAACGTGTATGTACTACTACTACTATACTAGAGAGTATTATAACGCGATGTGATTGCGAACTACTGCGTTCGTTGTGTCTCGTTCCGGTACTCGAATCTACGAAATAAAATCTCTTTTTATAGTTTTTTTTTTTATTTTATTTTTTTTTTTATTTTCTTTTCTTCTTCCGCTTCCTCTTCCTCTTACTTTTCTTCCTCATGAAAAGGAACATTGCCAGTTATCGAAACGATGTATTATTCTTCATCTTTTTCATCTTCTTTATTTTATATTATACTAGGGGTGCCCTGCCACGCGTTGTTGTGGCTCACAATCAGTCCGATACACACGTCTTTAAGTCTACGAATTACCTTATATCGCCATCTGTTAGAATCTTATCGAGCAAACAGAGATAATCGTGATTTTTTGTTAATAAACAAATAATTCGCAATAAAATAATATTGCGATTATAAATTGAGATATAAACTATCCTATCTTTCAAGTTGGATGAAACTGCATACAGTGTGCAAAATTTGATTAAAATCTGTTCAGTAGTTTAGAAATCCATTGCGGACAAACAACGTGACACGTAATTTATATATATATTAAGAAGATTTCGAGTTTGAAAGCAAACGAAATTAACAACAAAAAATAGATGTGGGCAGATTACACACGGTAGAAGTAAAACCTTTCAAAAAGCAAGCTAAAATATTCGAAATTAAGTTCGGATTTTCGGGTTACATAAAAAACATTGAATAAAGATATTGTCATAGAGGACAATGACTCAGTCTTACGGTGAATTTTGAGGAAGACGTTACTCCTAATTATATACTTCGTGTTTTTAATTAACAATACACATTATTTTCGATTATTTAACAATTATTTGAATATTCTAATACACTCTAATTATATTGTAGATTATTTTTAACGCATATACATTGGTTTAAATATTTCATAACTTTTACTATACGTAGTCCGTTTCACCGATTTCCAAATCATCCCGATTCTAAAGAAGTTTTCACTTGAATAAAAAAAAAAAAAAAAAAAAAAAATATATAAGAAAGAATAAGATGAAAATCTACCAAAAATTAATCGCACGCTATATCACACAAAATGTAATTAGCAATTTCGTTCTAATTAAAGAAGATTCACTTCTCTTACGAAGTAGTCAAAGAAATAAGAAAAAAAAAAAAAAGAAAAGAAAAAAAAGAGGGTTAGATCTTGAAATTGTATTCGAGAGTATAGTAGCAAGGAACCCGAGACGGTTCTTTCGTTTCGTTTCGTTTCGTTTCGTTGCGAAAATAAAAGGAAGAAAATATAACGACTGTAATTAGTTCCCGATCCGGGTACCTTCCCTTTCATATTTTCCGACACGGTTTTCTCTTTCTCTTCCTATCTCAATTCTCTTTTTTCTTCTTTTTTTGGAAACGTTCGAAAATCATTTCGACGAAGAAAGAAGACTCACCGAGATTAAGAACAGAAAATATTAAAAAATAAAATAATAAAAATGAAAAACATTTAAGTTTTATCCTCGTAAAAAACGATATTTCTTTTAAAATTACCAATCACACATACAACGTGAAATTTAATTTATAAAAAAAAAAAAAATACTATTTTTGTTGACGTCACTAATCATTTTCTAACTTTTTTCCTGTATATATTTAAATTTGTATATTATAAATTTATATATAGTAAATTTATGTAATTATTAAATTATATACATTTAAATTAAAAATATACATATTAATTATATATTATTATATATTTTTATATTATTAATATTATTAATTAATATAAATTAATATATAATATAATAAATTTAAATAAATAAATAAATAAATAAATAAAAAAATATATATATATATTTTATATAACTATTAAATTCTATACATTTAAATTAAAAATATGTATATTAATTATATATTATTATATCTCATATGTTTTTATATTATTAATATTATTAATTAATATAAATTAATATAAAATATAATAAATTTAAATATATATATATATATATATATATATATATATATATATATATATAATATACGTAGAGATATGAGGATTAGGTGTAGGTAGGTTCGAACTGAGACTTTGCGGTCTTTTGTCGCCCAAAGGTAACTGAGCTACGCTTCATCAACGCGATCGTTGAAAAGGGCAGGTGTGGTTTCACGATGAATTTTAATTAGGCTTTGCGGCATCTCTTCCTTCGGACATGACCTTAATTCCAATCTTGTATTTTCGCATGTGTGATTCACATTGTTCAGAAACAAACGTATCAAACGAGAACGAAGTAAATCAATTTTAAAAGGATAAGGAAAGTTAATAATATTAAAACGATCATACTTTCGGGGCTATTAAGGTTACAAGAGCTTTGGAATCACCCTATATATTTAATCTAATGAAATATAGGAATAAGAATCTTATATAGATCATCTATTAAGTATCTTATTTTGATATCGAGAAGGGTTCATGATACCACATCGATACGAAAAGCATTTGAAGCCGAACAAGTTAAATAATCCGAAAAAATTCGATCGTGGAATTCCGAGTTGGTGATGTGTGTGTGTGTGTGTGTGTGTGCGTTGATCCATTCCTCGTCATCGTTCTCGTCACCGTTCGTTCTCGTATGACTTCTGAAATGTAAAATAAAAAAAAAAATAAAAAAAGAAGAAAAACTTTCTTTCTTATCGTGGCTTCCTTAACTTTATCTCGATTCGCAAAAGTAGTACGTAAAACTTCTTCTACCGAGTTATAGATATATAGAACGTTGCATTACTTTGTGTGATAAAAAAAGGAAATGAAAAAGAAAGAAAGAAAGAAAGAAATAGGTAGAAACTCAATAGATCCAAAGTACCACAATTTTATTCTCGTAGAGAATAGATAGGGGTTGGTGGAAGTGGGGAGTGGTTGGTTCGTACAAAAAGCAACAAATGGAACAGATTTCCACTTGGCAGTTTATACGAATTTAGTCGAGTGCAGTGAGAGAAAAAGATAGGTATTTTTCATTATTATTATTATTATTACTATGACTATTATTATTTTTTGCTATTATCTTTGATTGTCTTTTTTTTCTTTCTTTCTTTCTTTCTTTCTTTCTTTTTCATGTCAAAGTCATAGAAGAAGTTTAACCAGATTTAATATCATTTCTCGTTACTCGATCGTAACTCTCGATGGGTAGAAGGTATATCTCTTCCTGTTCGTAGATAGGATAGAATGTAGGTGGAGAGTAGTGGAAAGAGAGGGTGGTGGTGGTGGTGGTGGTGGTGGTGGTGGTGGTGGTGGTGGTGGTGGTGGTGGTGGGGAAATAGGTATATATAGGTATATATATACGTTCGTATAACGCGCAGTGTGCATCGAGGCACGCGATGTACGCCAGCAGCAGCCAGTGCTCGAGATAGGGATGCATTTGCATGGCTACGTTGCAGCATCATCGCCAGTCATCCTTCCGTGCTCCTAGATATCAAAGAGAAGTCTACACACCTTGTTGAACGTAGAGCTAGGTAATACTCGTAGCCTGGGTACTTCGCATAGCGCATCAACCTGCATATTCTTCCTCCCTCTCCCCCTCCCCTTCCCCTCTTCTTCTTCTTCTTCTTCTACTTCTTCTCTGTCGTATGTATGTATGTATAGTCGAGCGTAACTTCGAAAGCATGAAAGATAAAGGAAGTTCTACGGATATCGCGATACTTTTTTATACATGATATTTCAAATTATCTGCAACAAAAAAAATGACGAACGATACTTTTTAGATATAAATTTTGTATATCTATTATTTATTTTTATTATTGAATTTTTTTATATTCGTTAATAAGTAATGTACGAGTGATTACAATAAGTTTTGTATCAAAGGATATTTTTTAAGAATTAATGGAAGAATATTCTTTAGAAGAAGTTTTGAATATTGTTTATATTTTTTAATAACTAATTTACGAGAGATTTTTTATTTATTTTATTTATTATTTATTTATTTTTATTATTGAATTTTTGTTATATTTGTTAATAAGTAATTTACGAGTGATTAAAATTAGTTTTGTATCACAGGATATTTTTTAAGAATTAATGAAAGAATATTCTTTAGAAGAAGTTTTGAATTTTGTTTATATTTTTTAATAACTAATTTACGAGAGATTATTTATTTATTTTATTTATTATTTATTTATTTTTATTATTGAATTTTTTATATTCGTTAATAAGTAATTTACGAGTGATTAAAATAAGTTTTGTATCACAGGATATTTTTTAAAAATAAATGAAAGAATATTCCTTAAAAGAGGTTTGGAATTTTTAAATATTTTTTAATAACTAATTTACGAGAGATCTATTCTTTATTTTATTTATTTTTTATATTGAATTTTTTTATATTCGTTAATAAGTAATTTACGAAAGTTTAAAATAAGTTTTGTATCAAAGGATATTTTTTAAGAATTAATGGAAGAATATTCATTAGAAGACGTTTTGAATTTTGTTTATATATTAATTAATAACTAATTTACGAGAGATTTTTTTTTTATTTTATTTATTATTTATTTATTTTTATTATCGAATTTTTTTTTATATCCTTTAATAACTAATTTATGGAAGATTACAAGGGTTTTCTTATTAGGGTTTTGTCAAGTTTTTGTTAGGGTTTTTTTTTTTAAGTTTTAGTCAATTTTTTGTTAAGGTCTTGTCTTAGTTCTATTAGGGTTACACATCATGGTTTATTATTATCTTCTTTACTTATTCTCATTTCTTATCAATCCTCTTCTGTATATTAAAATAAAATAATAATAAAATGGAAAATAAAAAAACCATGAAAAAAAAAATCTACGTCTAGTTCATATTGATGATGGGCATCGAATAAAAAGAATGCCATAATGATCGAGTCGTTGGAGGTTTTTTTTTATTCTTTTTTTTTTTTTTTTTTGGTCGAATTACGCGCTATTACGGAGTCTTTTTATAGTTAGACGACTGGAATCCGCGTAAAAATCTTTATTTCACGCGTTTCTCGTACACAGAGACGCCATTTAAACTGTACGAAGCTCATGCTCGAGAGTTCTCCACTTATTTCTTTTCTTTTCTTTTCCTTTCTTTTCCTTTCTTCTTTGTTTTTTCTTTGCTTTTCTCTTTTCTTTCTTTCTCTCTCTCTCTCTCTCTCTCTCTCTCTCTCTCTTTTTCTCTACGCTTGACGCGTTTTTCTCATAATATCATAACGAGCTCCTAGACGAGCCCAAAGCTCGGTGGACCGTCGTCGACGTTTCGGATCGTTGCTCGAGAAGTCTGCAAAGTTTTCTTCAGGCGTTGGTTCCTTCCTTCCTTCCTTCCTTCCTTCCTTCCATCTTTCTTTCTTTCTTTTAAAGAACCTTAACGAGCTCCCTTCCCTTATTTCTCCAATTTTTTTTTGTATTCTCCCTTCTTTTTTCTTTCTATCTCTTTTTTTTTTCTCCAGCTCTTTTAAAATTTGATTATCGACAGTTTTCATGAAAAAAAAATGGAAAAAAACAATGATACCAGAGAAATGTCATTTTATTAACAATTAACAAAATATTTTGATCATCTCTCTCTCTCTCTCTCCCTCTCTCTCTCTCTCGCTCTCTATGAACTAATAGAAAAAAATAGATACAGAGAGAAAGAGTTTTTAATTCGAAAAATGAAATTGAATACTCCGAGAATGTTTCATTTTTTTTTTTCAACTATCTATATATTGTATCTATGTATGTGTATGTATGAGTCAAATATCATTGGAATATTTTCTCTCTAATATACGTGAACATTGTTTTTTCCTTTTAAATTTTTTTCTTGTTTAAAAAAAAAAAAAAGTAGGGAAATAGAAGGTAAAGGTAGACGGGAGAAACAAAAAAAAAAAAAAAGGGATGAAATTTAATAACACGCGTAAGTGATCGTAAATCAATCGTGTAGTATTCGAGCAACTGTTGAGGGGTAGCTACGAGTAATATTATGCGTGAAAAGTAGAAAATAAAAAGGGGAATATATAAAACTGAGGGGAAAAAGGGGGAGATTGACAAATTGGAATTTTTGATAAATTGTCATTGCGAAAAATGTTGAAGAAAATTAAAATAAAAATGAAAATAATAAAACACATTCACATTGTCTTATTTATGGTGTTAATCTCGATTGATATTTTTTAAAGTGTAGATGTATGTAGGAGAGTTTTAAGTATCAAAGATAGATATAGGAGAGTTCTAAGTATCGAGGAGTAAACATAGATAAGTAGGTAGGCGACGAAAGACTAAAAGGAAAAGGACCCAATGGTCGAAATAAAGAAATACGATGCGTGGTCTGTTCTTTGTAAATTATCAAAGTGACGTGAGAATCGGTAAAATCTAGAAGGTTCTCGAAACGGATGTTTGGTAAATTCGAGAACGACGCAGACGAATATAAAAGGACACAGATTTAACCCTTTCGCTACTACGAGCGACTATAGTCGCTCTCCATGTGATGCCACTCAGGTACTACGGGCGACTATAGTCGCTTCCCATGTGATGCCGCTGAGATACTATGAGCGGCTATAGTCGCTCCCGCTAAAGATGTCGCGTAATTGTATTTATGATAAGCGCCTGCAGTTGTTATGCACAGAGTATCTCACTCTAGACATGCCGCGTGAGTCTTTCGTTTTGCATCATTTGATTTTTACGGGCAGTCAGCAGTCAGCCAGTCGGTCGGTTCAGGAATATTCAGTTAGTCACCAGTCGTATCAATCGCAGTTGTTATCAGAACGCAGTCGCTTATCTAAGTTGTAGTCATAAGATTGTGAAACTATTATTGTACTTTTCTAATACCTGTTTTAAATATATCTTATTAGTAGGATTAAACTGGGTGTATGTTCACCTCGCACCTCTCACCCTAAATAATTTCCCTACATGTATATATAATATTGTATTATACATTGATCGAAAATCGAAAAGATCAACGAAAAAGCTCTCCCGGACGTTGATCCGAGAAAGCTTCTCGAGAGAAGAAATGGGTGATGGGGGAGGGGATTTAAGTGAAGGGGGTTAACAACTGGTCGAAGAACGCGGTAATCCTGAAGGGATTTAACGATCGGCCAGGAAATTCATTTTACGCTCCAGGTACGCGAGATTGATTCGTGATAAACGACGAACGTCACGAACGACGAGACTCTTCCCGTTCGAGAGCTGCTTCGTTGCTGGATTACTTCTTTCGCGGCCATGAAAAATGTTCATTCTATACGAATTTGCGTTATGAATTTAATGAAAATATCTTGACAACTACGACGACGAAGAAGAAAAAGAAGAAGAAAAAGAACGAGATTACGTTCTCCGTTTGTAATTACATTCGGTTGTTAAAATAATAATATTAAAAATAAATAATTATTATAAATAAATATTATTAAATATTATTTTATTAATATTATTAAATATTAATATAATTAATAATTATAATGTCGTTAAATATTACTAAATATTATTAGGATAATTTTACAACATTTTAATTATTAGAAAATGAAACACCCTGATTATATTTCATTTTGCTATATGGGAGAATTCATGATTTTAATAATAAGAAAAAATTATTTTTTTTGCAAAATTTCACAATGTTTTTTTTTTTTTTTTGAAAAAGAAGAAGAAGAAGTAAAAATATTATTCTTCGATCTGATTTTTTTCCTTTTTTTTTTTTTCATCGATCGTTACGTTTCTTGGTTGCATGATCTTGTATTGCTGCATAAGAAAAATCTTTTTTTTTTTCTTGTAATAATTATTTTCTCGTAACGTTTGTTTTCATCAAGTATCATTGTCTATTCGAATACAGAAAGAAATGAGAAAAAAAAATAAAAAGAAAAGGTCAAAAGAAAAATGTGAATAAGCTCTGTAAGATACTTTTTTTCTTTCTTTTTTTTTTTTTTTTGCTCCTGCAAACGTACTGTTTACGTACCTTCTGACATAATCGTGTAATTATGTACTTAGCACTTAGCGTAATAGCTCGATGCGTTAGATACACGTTATTTCGTAGGTAGTAGTCTACATTGAATGTAGCGACTATGCGAAAGGTGAAGAACTAACAGGTCAGTGTCTGGACTGTCTACTTGACATGGTACTTCAGTTTAAAAGAGAACAAGAAATTCAAAATAGTTTGGATTAGAAAATGGTTCTATTATAAACACATAAAAAAAAGAACTTTTTTTTTATCTTTAAATAATTTGAGTTTAGAAAACAAATTTTATTAATACTGCAAAATTTTTAATAATATCCTATTAATAGTTAAAGGTATTATTCTCGTATTGGTATTAAAAATTGTTCATTTCACTACAAGGAGTAAAAAAAAAAATCTAAGTATATATAATTAAATATAACTCAAATATTCACTTTGAATTCTTTAGTGTATCACTATGATAAGTTGAGAGACACATATTTTAAAATTATACATAACAGAAGACAACAAAATATTCAAGTGGCAAATTTAAAAAAAAAAAAACATTGAGTAGTAAAAATAGTTACATTGTAGCTATTAAAGCATTTAATGAATTATCTAATGATCTGAAAGACATGATGCATAATGTGATAATACTATTAAACGTAAATTAAAAAATGTAATATGTGATATAGTTTAAGTAAATACTGATATATCACTATTGACAATTATTTTCAAGTTTATATAATGTTATTTCAATTTATTTATATTTCTTAATTTTAAGTATTAGTAATTTTAGTATGTACCACACACACAGCCTATGTACAGGTAACTATGTTTACCTCTTTATAGAATTTACTATGTATTACCCTTGTTATTACTATGTAAATTATTTTTTCTAGTATAATAAATAAATAAATAATACTTTATTTAATTTTATTTTTTTCTAAAACAAAGAGATATTTATTACTATGTAAATTATTTTTTCTGGTATAATAAATAAATAAATAAATAAATAAATAATACTTTATTTAATTTTTATTTTTTTCTAAAACAAAGAGGTATCCCTTGCAGATAGTTGAATCATGAAATGAATCATTGAAAATTCTTACAAGGAGGTCACTCACGATTTGAATGTCATTAAAAAATATTACATGCAATTGGTACGATTTACCGTTATACTCATTCAAATATCGATTTCTCAGTGAACTTTGAAGAATCCATACTATTTTCTTTGTTCTTATAGTGTAGATATACGTGATACCTAATGAATGGTTCTCGCTAATCGTTTATATTCATAGTCTAATACTAGGAAGTCGTTTGGAGGAGCGGTTGTGGCAAAGAAGAGAAGAAACTTTCGTAGTATAACGTAATTATCCAAACTAATATACTCACAACGAGAACAGAAGAGAATGAGAACGAGAACGAAATGAAAAAGAAAAAGTATACGCTCTTGAAAATTTCATGATAATATCTTTATGAAAATCATTTTTTTTATAATAAACTTTCCACCTTATTAATTCGTTTGATTTTATTTACGAAGTTAATAATTAATCACTCGTATTATTATTATTAATTAAGAACTCGAAAGTTCATTGCCACAAATACCAAATCCCGTCAGTGTTCCTCTTTCCTAAGCTTGATCCCTCCTAAATTAATTCTTTTCTTAAAGTTGCTGACCTATTCCAAAGTTTTATCCCGAACGACCCACAGTTCCAATGTTACGCACATTTTAAATTCTATCGGTGACCATATGTTTGGTTTATTCCACGTTTATTTGTAGTTCTAGTTCTTTTGTTTTATCTAATCACTCGTGTAAAGATAATTTATATGACAATAATTTCTCTAGTTGATAAAGTTGATCGTTATAGATGAACGATATAGATACGATAATGTGAGTTCGCATAATTTGAAGAGACTAATATACCTGTTGGGACACGTGTCTAAAGCGAGGCAGGCTATGGCTCTGGCAGTAAAGGATCTCGGTAAACTGCAATATTGAGTGAGTTACTGGGTAATGGGTGTTTACTGCCCTGCCACTGTGCTAGCCTTCCTGCATTACCTTGCACTACCACCCTTATACTACCCTCCCCTCGATAAGGTTATGTACATACACACGAACGTTGAAACGAGAAGGATATAGACTTACGATAAGCTTCACGTACAGTTCCAAGAGCGTAAACTCCACCCCCACCCAACCACAATCACCCAACCTTCCTTCCTTCCTTCCTTCTCTATCTCTCTCTCTCTCTCTCTCTCACTCTCTCTTTACACCAATGAAATCTACTGACTCTTTTACGACCCCCTAACCACCTTTTATATCGCACTATCGATCCACAATTTTAGATTTTGATTTCCAGTAGACTGGAACATTGAGTGTGAGAGATAAAACGTGTCGTCGAAGAAAAAATAAACTGGAAAAATATTGGAACTTGGATTAATAGTTTGATTATAAGTTTATTATTTTTATTATTATTATTATTTTCTTTAGATACCATTTTATAAGTTGTGTATTCGATATATTTATCCATTTGAGTTTATCATAAAATAATCACTGATTATCGTACTTATCAGTTTCATGCAAATAAGAGAAAAGTGAATTTCACTAAAATCTCGATTTGATTTAGATACTCTTATTTTAAAGTAGAAAATTGTCGATTGATTTATCGTAGAAGTAGGTGGTTTGCGGACATTGAAGTGTAACGGAACGAGTAATAAATCTAGTTGTAACGAGACGAGTGTGACATCGGTAACGTTGTACGTTAAAACAACCTGACGGTCATCGTATGCCGCCACATGGAAACAACTGTATGAAACATAACATAAGTCACGCGAGGGCTTCGACTTCGTTGCAGGGATTGTAACTGGGTTTAATGACCGTAACGGTAATAATGGTTGAATAATAACAATGATTATTATTCTTTTAATAGACCATAATTGAACATCCTCCAAACGTTGATAAAGTTACCGTATTTCCTGATGTTTTATAGATAAAATAGAATAGAATAGAATAGAAAAAAAAAACACTAAATAAGATCGATAGACATCTGTCTATTGGTAGGATCAATTTAGTCGAATTGTAGTTAAATTTAGTATTCTAGCTCGTTTTGAATTGGTTTTAAAGCCCATACAAGCGAGATAAGTTTTAATTAGATGCCATGCAACTTACGCTATTCTCATCGGTACACTTTAAAACGGTAACATGCTAACGTCTTTCTCTCTCTATCTCACTCATTCACTCTTTCTCTTTTCCTTCCTTCCTTCCGTTTAGAAACTTATCACGACGGTTGGAAATCGTATCAAAGTTTCCCCTGTTTTAACCATGCCAAAATAACGGGATTACGAAAGCGAGATGTTAAAACGGGGAAGTGGATCATCGAACGAAAGCCGATAAAACTTGATAAATTCTAGACTTGGTTCAACGGATATAGGGTAATGCCGTTATCCTTTAACATTTTCTAAGACCTTATTGGCTTTTTCATAGCGTTTCTCTTCTCTTTTTTAAATATTTTTTTTTTTATTACGAATATCGATATACACAAAATTTTATCGCTATATTTCTTATTCGAAGGAGAAACATAAATATAATAATGAAGTATTTGATTTGTTATAATATCTTTGATTTATATATATATATATCGATGAATAAATCGATGAATAAATGAATAAAAAAAAATACGTTATTATTATTATTAATTGACATTAGGAACTCGAAAGTTCATTGCCGAAAAAAAAATACGTAGTTATATTTTATTAATTTTATTTTAGATAATTAGACAATTTTCTTTTATGTATCTATCGATGAGTATATGAATACGTAGTTATATTTTATTAATTTTATTTTAGATAATTAGACAATTTTCTTTCATGTAACTATCGATGAGTGTATATATATATATATATGAAATTACTTATGAAATTGAATGGATTGAAATGATGAATTAAAATTGAAAGGAAACAGGGTCTCGAGGTAAAGGTACTTTCATATAATGAGAACAAAAGTAACATGTCTGGTCTTAATGATTTTTTAACGATCCGATCTTGAACGTACTTTTATCCCTTTTACTAATTGATTAAACGAATTTGCTTTTACAGCCGCGCGAACTTCCAAGTAGTTTTCTTCTTGGAAATCTTCTCTTTCTCTTCTCTTCTCTTCTCTTCTCCATCTTCTTTCTTCAAGCAAGTAAACGGAGCCAGTAAGTAAAACCAGTGGTGGCGTCTTCGTCCTCGTCGTCGTCGTCGTCGTCGTCATTAAGAAGACGGATTACTTTTACCTTCGTGACGATGAAAGTGGATCCTGAATAAACGGCTTGTGTATGTGTTTGTGTGTATGTGTGTTTGTGTATGGAATCGTCGGTCATCTCTAACCATTCGCGCATGGCTATTAGTTCTCCTATTTGATTTTCCCCTCGCTTCTTCGATTCGTTAACCCCCTCGCCTAAAATTCGATTCGTCGTCGTTTGACAAACGACGAGAATGATGTCGAAATACGTCACGAATTTCTATCGGCGTCAATCGACCGATCAATTAGCTTACAAACTTCTACTAGCTTCTCATGAGAATCTCGTGAAAACTTTCCAAATGATTTTAACGAGAACCCCTCCCCCCTCCGTTAGTGTGTTAACCGATTATCAATTCAAATTCAAATTATTCAATCGTAAATATCTCGCAACAACATTTCATCAACGGATCTATTTATTATATTTGTGTAATCATTTTCAATGGTGGAAAATATGTGTGAGTGTGTGTTTTATTATTTTCGAAATGATACGCGTATATTATAAATATATACAGTGTGTGTGTGTGTGTGTGTGTGTAGTACGCGTTTCAATGTAATATTCAAATTAGACTAAAAATGAAAATAAAAAAAACTGAACAATAAAGTTCAATCGCGATAAATCTTCTAATTTGGTAGTTTCAATGACAATTGGCTTGGAAGAAATGCAGTAGTTGCATTAACCTGAAAGATCTACGATATTGTAACAGTTTCGAAACTGTAACAGAAAGTAGTGCGGTTTAATGTGATGGAAAGGCAAAAGTGTCCAAGTGCGAGCTTAAGTTTCAGAAAGCAGGAGAATGGAAGCTTCCGTTTGCCGGAAGTCTACTCTCTTCGTATACACTTTCGAGTTTTCCTCTCTCTTTCTCTTACTCTTACTCTTACTCATACTCTTTCTTTTTCCCTCTCTCTCTCTCTTGTTTCCTCTGTTCTGAGAACAATCACCGGATGTTATGCGAATCATCAAGGAACTTCCCTCTATAGAGTCATGCTTAGAAACAACTTGGTACGGCCAAGTAAGCGCGCTTAGACGCGCTTAGAACGTTCTTCCAAGCATTTCCGATTAAACAAGACCACCATTAACGAGTTTTCGACTTCTTAGTTTTGCTTCGTTAAAAGAGATTTCCTCGTTGAAAATCAAACTTCTTGCTAAGACAAATTTTACATTTAATATATTATAATAAGAATCAAAATCTGGATCAAATTTTTGAACGGATCAATAACTTTAGGTATTTAGGATCAAAAGAGATTTCCTCGTTGAAAATCAAACTTCTTGCTAAGACAAATTTTATATTTAATATATTATGATAAGAATCAAAATCTGGATAACATTTTTCAACGGATCAGCAATTTTAGATATTTAGGATCAATCATAAACCAAACGAATTTAAGGAAAGAATTAATTTAGGTAATGCATGTTTTTATTCAATCAAGAAATTACTCAGTTTGGGAACACTGGCAGGATTTAGTATTTGCGCCAATGAACTTTTGAATTCCTAATGATAATTAATAATATTAATTATGATAAAATCAAATTATCTTTCGTATTTATTGTACGCGTGTTGGTGTAGCAGAAAATGTCGATGTGAACAATAACCGGATATTAATAATAATAAATAATAATAATTTATCATAGAAGCATACGTGACGACAATGTGCTTATTTCCATACTGTTGCAAATCGCGTGCTTCATATCTCTTCGAGTCGTGTCTCGTTGTGTATGTTTTAAATGCGTTTATGTCAGAGACTACGTTTCTCCCTTAAATAGTAATATAAAAACATGAAAAACATGAGATGTTTGCTTTTGTAAAAAACATGAGGGCTTACATTCACGTCTGGTTTATACGTATATATATATGTGTGGCGTTATTTGCTGGTTACAAAAAAAGAATTCCTTGACAATCTTTGTAAGTAATGATGGCGTTTTATCGAGAAATCGAATTTTTTTTTTTTAATATATAATTTGGATCATCTCAAACGATCCGAATAAAAGAACACACACACGCACACATACACGTTTATAATCGTATATAGATGAAAAATAATACTAAGTTTTTTCATTATTATTTTTTTTTTAAGTTGCATGTAAACCGGAGTATTTTTTTTTTCGTGGTAACTCGTTAGAGATAGTTTCTACGAGTTTGAACATGTTTTTCTCGTCGTTTGCATTTGTGGACAGGGTTAATAAAAGTACCTTTATAATGACCTTACGCGTCGTTCATCGTTTGCGAGAAAATTTTTTCCTAAATACTGAATTAGAGAAAGAGAGAGAGAGAGAGAGAGAGAGAGAGAGAGAGAGATATTTAAAATTACACTGAGATTATTCCAGGGGAACGTTCTTTAATTTTTCATAATTTCTCCACTCCCCCACCTGTCTTCTCAGACTCATCGTAGATCGAGAAAAACTTGTTCTTTCTTTTTTCTCCTCCATCTCGTGAAACATTTTAATCGTTCGCAGGATGTTCTCGTTTCCACGAGCAAGCATTTCTTAAAGTCCTTTTTAGCGCAGACGTCCTCGAGGAAGAGGCTCGGAATTTTTCATTCTGAATCACTTTGCATACTTAAAATGTCCCCAACTACGACGATGACTACGACTACGACTACGACTATGACGACGCATCGATCGTTTTATAATCCTCTCGCATAAATTACAAACCCGGATGATAAACCGAGTTCAGTAGCAATAAACTATAATTAGTGGTTTCAACGTGCGTTCGTATTCACGCACGAATTATCTAACTGTTTACTATTCCCTCGTATAATCGATATTGTAATATTTTATGATGATGACGTTTCTACACTTCGTAGATTTACAATTTTGTCAAATCAATTATTCCTATTTTAATTTTCATTTCTTATTAGTTTCTAATTTTAACATTCGTGAACACAGAGATATTGTAAAGTGTAATAATAAAAAATGAAATTAGTTGGATCTCTGACTTGAGCGTGAAAATGGAATGGAATGGAATGGAATGAATGACTCGTGATTGTCGACCGTGAAACTTGGGAAAAAGTTTTTCCTCTGGACTGTGCTGGCCAAGAAGTTTCTTCTCTTTTCTAACAATTTTCCTTACATTCCAGCCTTTGTCTTTTAACGTTCACCAGTAAGGAACGAGTTTGTAATGGTGTTTAAAGTCCGCTCTACGGATCAATTTAACCAAGATTTTATTTGCTTTTACGTCAGTATTTTTCATATTTAACTGTAGCCACTAAAAAAAAAAAAAAAAAAAAAAAAGAACAAGTTTTAATTTCAGAAATTACACAAAGAATTCTTTTACCCTTGTTTTTTTTTCTTTTTTTTCTTTACATTTTTTTCATTCTACAAATCTTGTTTTCTTATGCATATATATAATAACTATATACATATAAAATAATTTATGTTAATCGAGCGCTTATATGCAAGAATTAAATCGAAAATTTCCAATTGCTATTTTCCGAAAGTACGCTCGAATTAAGCTGAGCATTGTGAATACCAGCAAAATACACAGCTTCCATGGAACAAAAGACGAAGATCATTTTATTACGGTATAATTCGTACCTAGTATTATACGACCATGATATTTTATGCTTTAAACCCTCTTAATACCTTTAAAGTGATTTACCTGAATTATTTTGATCGTTGCAAATAGTATTCTGCAAAGATATACAGGGTGATTCAGTAGCTCTTGCTACCTAAATATATTCTATGTTATTTTATGATAGAATATATAACATATATAGGTACTGTATATTATCTCGTATTCATTTTGCTTAAATATTATATAGAAAATAAAGATCTTAGAAGAAATATTAGTCGACTTTATGTTAGAGAGATTCTTAGAACATTTTCGTATAGCTATATACTTATATATATATCATAAATATAATATATGTGTGTATGTATATTAGGAGAGACAGGGAAGCACCGTTGATAGTTTGCGTTTCACGCTAAAATTTATTATAGCTGTCGGTAGCAAGGTTAGCTACTAATAACGCTCGTCAGAATGTGTTTTATTGTCAACGTCATCGGTACGATTTTTTTCATAATAAATTCTAATAGTTGAAGATAAAGAGAGAGATATATAAAGAAAACAATGCACTTGGTCCCACCTGGCAAATTTGTAATTCAATATGTACATTTTATATTTCACTGTGTCATGTTTCAACATTTTAAGATGAAACACATGATATAAATTAATTTTGTTGATTTATCCTAACTGAAAAATAGAAAAAAGAAAACATCGTTTGACGTTTGTTCGACAAACTAGTATAAAGTTTTATCAAGGTACATATACAATACTACCACCATCACCAACCATCGATTGAAGCTCAATTTCGGGAACAAATTTTATCTGTGAGCCGCGACAGTGTAACAGGCTGTAATGAATAGTCGATAAAAAGTTCCATTGAGTCTTTCTCGCGCACACACATATATTTTCTCTCTATCTTTTTTTTTAACTCGTCAAAAACGTGTGGACGCGTGCCGATGATTTATTATTTTTACATCGGCAATTTCATTTCCAAACCGGTGACAAACACGCTCGACCGCACATAGAGAGCTTTAGTTTTCTCCAATGTGTTTGTGTGTGCACCACGTCCTACCCCATAGAATCGATTGTGGTATTGCAACGGGGATGTAGGTGGGGGCTGTTTTTCCTACAACTCGCCTGAGAGACTCGTACGCGAGAAGTAAAAACATTAATAATTGGTTTTATTCGTTCAACGACGAGAAAATAGACACTTGCTTTTATTTTTCTTGTTTATTATTTTTTTATTTGTTCCCTCCCCTAACTATTCCCCATTTTTCTTTTCTATCCTTTCATTTGCCCCTCTCCCTGCCCAGTCACCGATAGAAACAATATTTTCTAGTTAAAGCGTTCCTGTTGCACGGATTTATGAAACTACGTTAACAACCACGAGACGATATCAGAATTTAATTGAAATTAATTAACGATAAATTTTTACCTCGATAAGCTTTACATTATGTAAACGATATATACCTGTCGATATTATCCCGATCAATTATTATTATCTTTTTTTCATACACATATAAGAAAAATATTACGTTCAAAGGGATATTGAACGTGTATCGGTGGTTTATTTTTTTTATCTTTTACATGATTGTTTCTTTATGTACGAGCAATCGACATCTGTTGCTTCTGCCATGTTTCGTTTAATACATTTAAACACGTTTAACTCGTAGTAATCGTTAATAATTATCGAATTAGATATAAATCGATAATTTCGATCGTGTTCATGTTGACTTCGATTTTGCTCCTGCATCTCATTAAACTGGTTTAAGGTGATAGTGGAAAATGTTCAACATGATACAATCAGATACCTAATCGTAAGTAAGTTCATCATTTGAATGATTTCTACTTGTTTATGCGTAAACTTGATCCAATGTGCGAACGATTAATCATTTCAACATATAAATAAAACCATGACGGTTTTATTAGAGTGATTTTCTTTAATGTATTTATTTTAGTATTTATATTATTTATAACACTAGAGAGATCACTGCTAGTAACATTGGTAGAGATATAAAATAATAAGAAAGAGTGGGAGGATTCGTAATGTGAGAACAACATTCTATAAAAGAAAGATAAACTTATTTGAAAGAAAATAATAAAGTTATCTTTTATTTTGTTATAAAAAAACGTAGCTTTGTCTTTAATTTTAAACATATCAAAGATTCAAAACCAATTAGAAACTCATTATATATATATATGTACACTCCCCCCTTTGCAGAAAGGTTTCCCATTGGAAAGTAAGTACATTAAATACTTTGAAACGTTAGACTGATCGGTTTTCTTTTTTTTTTTTTTTTTTTTTTTGACGTAACTCGTCAGAGTTAGTTCTACTTCATTGAAAGTCTAGTCGAATCATACTTTCTTTTGTTTACTTTCGTCATAGATCCATCAAAGGAGTATATGATCGATGGATGGGATCTTCCGCATTCGTAAAGATCATCTTTTACTCCTCGTTTGTAAGTTTAATGAAGAATATCGAACTAACGAAAATCTAATGGTGCATTTTATTTGGAAGTAAATGCACTTTCTTATGGGTTAGATGATGTGCCGGTGCCAGTTCGTAAACGATAAATAATTTATCCGTGAGTCGGTACAACGAAATAAAAGGAAAACCAAGCCAATCGATAAATAATTTATCCCGAGTTTCGCATCGTTCGAACTTTCTCTTCTTTCTCTCTCTCTCTCTCTCTCACACACACACACACACACACATACAAATACACACTCATCGGAATGACTTATTTTCCTCTTCATTTCCCCTCCATTTCCTTTACCTCTACCCATTCTCCCATCACTTTCCTTTTTCTTCATTCGCAAGGACGAACGAATCAGATTCCAAGCTGCGATATTCGTCCGTCCATTCTTTCCTTTCCTTCACGGGAAAACCGGAAATGGGCACCTCTTCTCGTGCTGACGTCCCTTAACGAACCAATTAAAGCGACCAAGCAAACTCGTCACATTTTCTATGAGAGAAGAATAACGGGACTTTGAACAAAGCTTCGACGGAGTCTTTTTTTTTCTATTTTCCCATCTCGTTAATGGTTCGTCTCATCGATATCTCGATAAGAAAATATATTTTCTTTTTTTCTTTTTGCGTATCCGTTAATTATAATTTCATTTGATTTGCCAATTTTTATAATATAGAATATCCTATGTGAATTATATTTTTATAATGAAAATGATATTGTAAAAATGTTGTAGAGTGTGAAGTAAAGTCGATTTGACTAAAATATATTTGTACGTTGTATACTCGTGTTCGATACGGGTTGTCAATTTCTAGTGTGACATTCGTGTCCCATTGTTCGTTAATTGCACCTGGGACGACTCGACTAACTTGATATACACCTACTACACCTGCCCATGAATTTTGTATTTTATTTTTTTTTTGTTCTATTTTTTTCTTCTTTCTTCTCTTTTTACGTCAGAATAATATGATTCATTCGAACCAACTTTCCATTCGAAACAATTTTTTTTTTCTTTCTCTCTTTCTCGTTTACCAACCATTCCATCCCTTGTTTGTTCGTTAATTACGCGAACGTGTCCGTCCAATTGGCTACACACCGTATACCGCACCGTATCTCACCCCACCTTGCCGGTAAAACAAATTTTACGAGATCGGACAAATTAGCAGATAATTTTTATCGAAAGCAAGTTTTGTTTGTACAGTTAGCGATCCCGTAGGAATTTAATGCAAACCCGGAGTAGTCATTGCGTTTCGTTTGTTTGCGGTCGACAACGCGTCGATTTATTTTCATGGAATATGACCAAATTTTCAATCAAACCGGGTATACTACGGTTCATTTTCACGCGGCATGCACGCACGTGCTTACGTGCGTGTGTGTACGTGTAGATTTACAATGATATATATATATATATAAACGTAGACATGATATGAATGCGACTCGCGTGCTCGTTTGGTTAACGCAATGCTAGAAAATTCGACTAACGATCAACGAATAATATTCTAAATATTTTGTCGACATATTAAACTCGATATACAATTAATTCAATGAAACGTTAATATTTCTAGCAATATTTTTATTTTACTTATTAACATTTATCAACGACATTTTGTACATGCGAATATATTTGAATCAGAACTTTGCCACTTTTCTCGAGAATTGTGTTAAACAAGATAAAATGATATAACATTAATAAATCTAGAAAATTATAATAAATATTGCCTATATAAATAATTATTATTATAATTAAGATTATCCCATTTAATTGTAAAATAAATATTGGTAGTTTATTTCAAATGAAACTGAACAAATCTTATATGTTATCATCAAAACAATTATAATATGTTTCATAGGTATACGTACGAGTTTATAATATATCTTTTGCAAACGTTTGTAGGATAAAGAGAGTTAGAAATCCTCATCAATCTTTCTCTCTTTCTCTCTCTCTCTCTCTCTCTCTCTCTCTCTCTATTTTCTTCCTTTTTCGTTTGGTTAAGGTCTCGTGAAAATTGGTAACGTGACGAAATCGATCGTGGCTCACCTAATGTTTCGCATAGGGTTAACGAGGTTGTAAAGAGGAAAGGCCATTAGCACTACCAACGAGAAATCCAAAGAGAAGGAAAGAGATAGAAATAGAAAGAGAGAGAGAGAGAGAGTGAGAGAGAGAGAAGCCGTGAATGTTGCGAACCGGTGAATGTTGCGAACCGCTCGACTTGGATGGAAAGAGAAAACGTAGGTGGATAGATAGAAGCTGAGATACTCCCTGAGGGATAATGGATGTATGGTAAAGCCTTCGAAAGTTTGCCCTAACTAAGCCGCAGTTCCGTGTCTGGCCGACACTAACGTTTCATCTATCTTGTGGCTCACCTAGCATCGAACGGACCTCTCACATTTTCGATCACTTTGGAAATCGTAACGTAAAATCGAACTATGTTTTGTATCGATCAAAATTTTAAGGTATCGAGAACCCGATAAAGATGTTTGGGTCATTAGGTTTGGAACCTATCGAAATGTTTGTAATCGATAAAATTAACGATCAATTTTTCATGGCTTCATGATCATAAGGCCACGTGAAATTCTGATAATTAATTCTCTTGAGTAATATGGTATATGTTTATTTATTATTATTTAGTGCTAGTTGTTAGACAATATATGATTTTATGTTAATTTTATTTTCGAGTTATTTTACTATGCATATAGTTGAAACTTAGACGACTGAACTACGAGTGCTTAATGTACAAGAAAAAAGAACAGAAAATTTATATAACATAAAGTTTGTCAGGAAACACTTTGTTACAGAATTATGATTTTTTCTTTTTATTTTTTATTTATTAAAAGTTTTCAAACAAAAGGTTAATGGTACAAAAAACAAAATATACCTCATATGAAAAACTAGTGGAGAGAATTAATAATTCAGTTATTGAAATCTTTATTGGTCTCTTTTTTTGAGAGACTTTTTTTTGACAACATCTTTTCATATCATTTAAGTATTAATGATATCAAGGAAAGAAATAAATATATAACATATTTTATTTTTACATACAGATAGCTTTGCCTTCGATACTCGTATCTCTTTGTTCAACCCTTAAATATGTTTAACTATTTATCGTTGTTAACATTGCAAAGAAAAAGATGTAGTACTACTTCTTAAAAGAGAATAGAAAGAGATAGAAGAAGCAAAAAAATAGAAAAAAAAGAAACTAGTCCATCCTTCTTTTCTTGTCTTCGGCTATTCGTCTTTACGCTTGACCGACTTTATATTTACTATCTTTTTCTTTTCTTTCCTTCTATATTTCTCTTAAACGTACTCTACTCTAGATTCGACTTTGCTTCACGTAACGATCTTCTTCCGTCACCGAGAAGAACGCTATCGTAAGATGCGGACGCTATTTTTGGGAGATACCGAGATGGTAGGGCTCGTTTCATTGGCTACTTCTCATTCTTTAAAGAGCTTCGATATCGAACTTAAAGTACTCTAACGATACTTTCAAATCGTTCGATATTTTCTAACTCTTGTAACCTTTTGCTTAATACTTTTTCTTTTTTTTATTTGATATCTAACCATTGCAACAAAAAACAAAATGATTGGCTATTTCACAAAGTGTACTTGTTAGAATTTAGATTAAAGAATTGAAAACATTTACAAACCATGGAGGTTCATCAATAATTTTTTTTTAAATTACAAAACATAAAGAAACAATTTTTCACACACCTACAACAAACCGATTCACAAAACAAGTGATTGGTTATTTCACAAAGTGTACTTGTTAGAATTTAAATTAAAGAATTGAAAACACTTACAAACCACATAGATGTTCATCAATAATTTTTTTTTAAATTACAAAACATAAGGAAAGAATTTTTCACACACCTACAACAAACCTATTCACAAAACAAGTGATTGGTTATTTCACAAAGTGTACTTGTTAGAATTTAAATTCAAGAATTGAAGACATTTACAAACCACATAGATGTTCATTAATAATTTTTTTTTAAATTACAAAACATAAAGAAACTATTTTTCACACACCTACAACAAACCGATTCACAAAACAAGTGATTGGTTATTTCACAAAGTGTACTTGGTAGAATTTAAATTCAAGAATTGAAGACATTTACAAACCACATAGATGTTCATTAATAATTTTTTTTTAAATTACAAAACATAAAGAAACTATTTTTCACACACCTACAACAAACCGATTCACAAAACAAGTGATTGGTTATTTCACAAAGTGTACTTGTTAGAATTTAAATTAAAGAATTGAAGACATTTACAAACCATATAGATGTTTATTAATAATTTTTTTTTAAATTAAAAAACATAAAGAAACTATTTTTCACACACCTACATCAAACCGATTCACAAAACAAGTGATTGGTTATTTCTCAAAGTGTACTTATAAGGAATTTAGATTAAAGAATGGAAATTATTTACAAACCACACTGGTGTTCATCAATAATTTTTATTTCTAAAAATTACAAAACATAAAGAAATTGTTTCTCACACACGTAAAATAAACGTAAATGATCCACCATCGTATACTTTTATAATTATACTCTTATCTATATGTAAATATATATAATGCATATAAAATAGGTGTATCGCGTTAAGAAAGTTTTCGCATGGAAAGGAGAAGTCTTAAGTTCAAAGCGAATTCAAAGACAAGTACTCGATAGGAGGAAATCTTCGGAAGGAGGAGGGAACTTGGAGAACATCGAATCTCTTCGTTGGAACACGAACTCCTCGATCCCTCATCTCGAATGGTTGAGATACGGCAAGGGTCCTCGACCTCTTTTAGTGTTTCCACGAGCAGCTGCGCGCGGTGAGCTGTGATACCAAAAGAAAAGAGACTTTATTCGATATCATCGACTTTTATAACAACTATCATACTTTTCCATCTTTTTTAATCGACATCACCCTAATCATCGTCTTAGGGTCATTCTATTTTACATTAAGTATTCAATATATCATTTTTTAATTTAATATTAACACATTGAGCTTATTATATACAATTATATAAAATGCGATCTTATTATATGCAATTAAAAGGTAACACCACTCTAGAGCTTGATAAAAAGCCTTTTTGGGGATTTTTTTTTGCGAACACTAAATGAGGAATAGAATTTCTTTTTTTGAGGGTTGGTTAATCATATTTTGAACTATGTGAACAAATATTTTTATTGATTTTAGATACAAAATAGCGTCGGTATTCGTGGCTGAACAAATAATATATTATTAACAAATAAAATATATTTACATACGTAGGACTCCATACGCAATGTGTCACATTTTACAAGCTTGGTGAAAAAGAAAGAAGGGAAGAATTCTCTTTTTTCTTTTCGACAGGTGTCGAGATACGAGGTGAGGAGGGAGGAGGGGGGGGGGAGAAAGAGAGTTCGTTACAGGAAGAAAACCAGCTGATGGATGAGCTTTTCTATCCGTTGGATATCGGTGAAGGAGAAATGCGAGGATGGGTAAAAGAAGGATGAATAGAAGAAAGAAAGGGGTGGGGGAGGGTGGTGGGAGCATCTACTTTCAATCAGCTGGCACGTAGAGGAATCGAACGATCGATTCGTATGGGTTTATAGGCGCGGATACGAAGGAAACTTGGGTTCCGGTTTAGCGAGACGTTGAATCTTGTTACCCCAGTGATTTTCCCGAAGGTTCACCAGAGATTCGAGGCACGAACGATTACGAACGAACCCATCGGGTTTCCGGAGGACCGTGTATCCGAGTGGAGTAGGTATATACGAAAGCCAATAACGAGAGAGTTCGAAAGAGTCCTATCTCTTTCTCTATCTTTCTCTCTCTTTCTGCTTTCTTTCCAGCACGTTCATCTCGCATTTACATCGAAGTAAACCGAGTCAACCCCTTAAGGAACGCTATGCATACCATCTCTTTCTTTCCTATCTCTTCTTTCCCCCTATCTCTTTTTTTATTCCGCTACTTTCATAAAAATAAGCTCCACCACCTTCGATATTGCTTCGTAAAACGAAACTTGAGATTCTTTTTTTTTCACGATACCACCCTTGATATCGTTCCAACTTATATAAATATTAATGCATCGACAGAATCTGTTGGTAGTAGTTGGTACATTGATATTCAATGTCGGTTTCTTTTTTTTTCCTCCAACGATAGGTACGGACTGAGACTCTGGTAAATTTTTGTTCTTTGCGAGTTTAAAGTGTGCCGAAACGATTGAGAATTTTCTTTCAAAGAAAGGAAGAAAAAGAAAGAATCTTTTTAGTCTCAAACCGTGAACTTTTTATAACTAATACTTATCATTAGCCATAATCGTATCCAAGGTAATGAACTGTTCTCATGAACCACGTCGTTTTCAGACTAAACGATTTTAATCGACTCCTGAGAGTATTTGGAAAGACGGTACTTTCCGATTAACGTACTCGATGTCTTCCCATTTTCGTTTCCTTATTCCTTCTTTCTCTTTTCCATTTATTTCTGTCGTTTACCAACTAGTTTCGGAAAGAAAAATCCTCGATTATATATTTTTATTATTATTACTTTATTCTTCATTCATTCACGAGATTTAGAGCAATGCTGTTTGAGAAAAGAATCTTTTGAATCTGAAAATTAAAATACGCACATTTTAAATTCTATCGGTGAGACTACGAATTGAATGTATGGAACATACATGGAATTTTTGTTGACAGTTTAAGGAATCACTGTGTTTCGTATGTTGATGTACACGATTCACATAAATAGATATATCGATTTCTCTTCGATCATTGAAGAAGAAGGTAAGTGGGCCAATCACGTGCAATACGACCTTAATAATATAATTCAATGTACTTTTCACGTAGAATTTCACTTTCCAAATGTATATGTTATTATCTTTCATCTTTAAACCAAGAATATAATTGGAAATAATAAATGTGGGTTTTCTTTTTGTTCATACATCGGAATTAGATTTTGGATAAACTCAAAGTAGTTCTTTGCTAATTAAAGTAAGTACTTCTCTAACAATTTCACTGTTCATCCTTTGAAAACTATCGGATTACGTTCTTTGATGAAAACTAACAAAGGTTCATTCCTTTTCGCGTGCAATACCAAGAAAAAGAAAAAAATCTTTGAATGCGTTTCTTCACCATTGGCAAAGTGAATTAACGGGAAAGCAGTCAACGTCGTTAGGTGTGTCGTCATAGTGAAAAAGAGATAACTTTAATTCTTATTTTTATTAGAAAAACTCTTTGTGAATTGTCGTCTTTTCTAAAAGAAGGAAAAGGGAAAGAAAAGGTTTGGTTGGCTGGTTGGTTGGTTGGTTGGTTGCTCTTCGTATTCCTTTCTCAGTTTTCGCACTTATTCGCGACTCGTTGGTAGCTAACACGTACCTACGGGTTGGAACGTGCTGGATTGTTGAATAATTAGCGAACACCTTGCTGTATGTGTATGCATGTTTGTGTTAGTGAATACATTAACGTGCGTATCTCGAATATAAACGTCACATCGGAAAGCTTTAGGTTCATTCGAGAGGAATACTCGGCCATTTAAACGGAATCTAATCTAGATTGGACGGCTTATTCGTAATACGAGACCGCGTCCGAAACTTTTCCACGACTTTTTCCATCCCATACATATCCATATATACATATATATATATATATATAGAATATAATAAAAGAAGATGGGAAAAAGCAAAGAATATTCCTATTTCTTTTTCTCGTGTTCAGTAAAGGGTGGCCACTCAATTTTCCGTGGCTTAACTATCGTAAAGTTCATCCCTCTCTCTTTCTCTTTCTCTCCTCTTATTCCACCATTTCTTCGCTTATTTTTCGCACGATGAACTCTCACAGAGAAGGATTTTCGAAAAAAAAAACAGGGGAGGAATGTAAGACTCAGTTTTTCTCGCGGTTCGTGTTCAACGATCCGAAATCTCGATTCAACTTTCCTTTTTTTTTTCGTTATAATCGATAACGTAGAACTTATGAATGATTCATTTTAAATTTATGATGATGATGATGATGATGATTATTATTATTATTATTATTATTATTATTATTTTTATTATTATTATTATTATTATTATTATTATTAACTGGCTTTATAGGAATTCGAAAATTCATTGCAGCAAATATCAAATCCCGTCCAGTGTTCCCGTACCTGAACCACGAATCTTCCATTCAAGGTTTTCGTACCCTAATTTTTTAAATTTACTTATATATTATTATCACAAATTTTCCAATGAAATTCTATGTGTTTTTTATAAGAAAAAAAAAATTAATCTCGCGATTATTATTATTCGCTATTTACCAAGGGCAACGTTGAAATTTCAGTTGAGATCTTTGAAAAGGACACGTGGTTGGTTTTGGTACTCCTTTGAAGTTGCCAACGCGAAATAATGGCGAAGTAATTTCTCTTTGAGCCGAAAATCCCTGTGACGTAGTTACCTATATATATATATATATATATATATATATATATCAGGTCTACTTGACTCGTTCAGAATTCGAAACGCAGTCCACGAAATTAGTTTCAGTCGCGGCACTTTGCTACAGCCACTTAATATGTCTTTGACGTGGCATGAATGTACTCACCAGACTGCCATCGAATATCACCCACCAACCCTACGATCCCTCACCATTTTGACAGGGTACTTTAATCAACACACACATCCCCTTTGGACTTTTAGAGTTTAAGCCTCGTCGTTTAAGTCTTACTTCATCATCATCATCATCGAAGCTTAGAGGAGAATTTCGATAAGAAAGAAATTTACGTGAAAGACTAAGAATTTCCTTTGGTTCTAAATTCAATATCGATATAATTAATAATGCGAAAATACTAATAGATAATACAAAAGAACTGGGGCTACAAATAAGCGTGGAAAAAAGAATCAAATATATGGTCACTTGATAGAATTTAGAATGTGCGTAATATTGGAGCTTTGGTCATTCGAAATAAAATTTTGGAACGGGTCAGCAACTTTAGGTATTTAGGATCAATCATAAAATTATACATCGTACAATAGAGTTCCATTAAAGTAATGACATTACGTGAAATGTCATCTAGCATAGACGAATAAATGAAATGGAAAATGTAGGCGTCGAATGAAGGAAGGAAGTAAGGAAGGGTTTGTTCGTAGAAAGGACAACGCCCCTATGCAGGTTGCTCGAGATGAGTGGATTAGAGTCGGTTTATCGATGGATTCAGGGAGAAACGAGACGTCTCGATCGGTGAAGCCGTCAAGAAGGATCTACGTCCTTTCCCTATCTCGACTTGGTAAGAGGAGTACTTCTTACCCATCCTACTAAGATGTTCTATGGAATTTTCTCGCTCGATCGAACGCGATTCGAAGGTCCCCCCTTGCCCCACGTATTTTCCTATTACGTAGGTCTTTACTCGCATCGATGCATTTAACGCCCTTCTCTTTTCCAATTATTTCTTTACTATTTATTTGTTTATTTATTTAATGGTTTGGAACATATTTATTAGAAGTACTAGGGGGTGCTCCGGTTTTATAATAAAAAACATATAGGCACCGTGCGAAGTCATGGTAGGGGAAGCCGAAATGGACACTAGCGCACGCAGTGGATAACTTTGGCAGTAAAAGACGGTATTTTTTATTTTCGTGTTTACAAAACATACGTGTGACAATTAATTTTATGATCTTTTTATAAAAATGTATAATAGAGTTTTCCTTTTTAGAAAATAAAATATAAAGAAAAGAACTGAATACTAGATTTTCGTCTACATCTGCGACACTTAAAACTCTCCTACATATATATTTATTTTTTTTATAACAATGTCACATCGTACTTTATCTGCTTGCCAATATTATTTAAAGTTTGATCTACTGTGGCTATAATTTAACTTCTTATTTACTACAGTAAATGCTACAGCTTTCATACTGTTTTTAAATTATTAATTATACTTACATTTTAGCGGTAATTTTTGCATCATAATTGCACAAGATTGAAATTTTATTATCACGTGGTTTAACATGCAAAAACAATGTTTTTAATAACAAAAATGAATTGTTATCGCAAACCCTATACGTTTAGATATTAAAAACCTCAGCAGCAGCGTCTTTTAGTTCCATAGATACCATGGCGCTACCATGGCGCTGCAATCACGCAAGGTGCCTATACTACATCGTTATTTATATAAGTAAATAACTACTAGGGTGTTATATATATATATATATATATATATATATATATATATATATATATATATATATATATATAATAATAATAATTACTAGGGTGCTTCGACTTTATAATAAAAAACATCAAATATGTTTATAGTTATATTTACAAAAGTAATATGACTCCTCATTACGAGTATAATCCACGTTACAAAATAAACAAACAAAAATCGAGCTTCGTTTGAAATAAAAAACGTGTTTGCTTTTGTAGGTAGCTCGTATCGAAATTTTCTTTGTGATCAAGGTAAAAAAAATCAGATGAAACGTGAGCTTTTTCTGACGCGAAATAGAGAAAGAGAGAGAGAGAGAGAGAAAGAAGAAAAAAAAGAAATGAGGCGCAAAACTTCAGGAAGGAAAGAATTGGAAGCTTCGAGTACGATCATTGCAGCCGAAAATGTCAATTTTCCGGCGTGTGGCCGCACAAAGGCGTCCGAGCCAACAAGGAACGAGAAGAGTCGACTAGATGAAGGAGGAAAAGGATAAAAACGAGGGTGGGGGGGGGTGTATCGGTGGTGTATAGCGAATTGGAGACGTGCCAGTTTTTCCATTCCGCGTGGCTTTTTCGTCCGGGCTTCCGGCTTTTGTTCAGTGCAGGCAATTACGCTCTCCATCTTTCTCATCCTTTCGTCCATTCACTATTTTTCACCTTGTCTCTCTCTCTTTCTCTTTTTCTTTCTCTAACAACAAAGAATAGATGCGATAGTGAAAGAGAGAGAGAGAGAGAGAGAGAGAGAGAGAGAGAGAAAGAGAAAGAGAAAATGTTCTCAAAGATCAGAATATTAATAGATAGACAGTTTTATAATTTGAAATTTAACCAATGATTTATTTTTACGTTTATTTCGTAAAATATTTATTTACGATCGTTTGAAAATTTACTTTCACGATTAAATCTTACGAAAGAGATTAGAAAAGCAAATGTTGAGAAAGGCCTATGTACGTTTTGTTAATACATTATGTGAAAGGGATCGAACGTAATTTTAATCGTTTACGTAAGTTGAATTATCTACTTTACTTTACCACACACGCACATCGCAGGATGAGTTCGATTTCCGTACTACGCTTTCTTTACATTTATCTTTTTCATAATCAAGATTACGTTTGTTTCGATACACACGATGATTATTTCTAATTTTCAGCTGTGATCAATCAGAGCATGAAATTCAATATTTTGTTCATAATGGAATTGAAATAATACGATATGAGATAACGATTCTTTTTATTCACTTTGAATGGTTACAAAATAGTGAGGAAATATTACAAAGATAGAATTAAAACAATTATAAAAATTACAGTTTAGTCATTATTTGCGTACAAAAGGAAATAATTTTGAAAATATCTACAAACTGTCGATAATTATCAATACCGGAGAATAATTTTATTCGATTATTCTTTTATCTCTATTAGATGTATGTTTCATAAACGATTTGCAAAATGTTCATTGAATTATTTGAATAATTAATAAATGGTAGTAATGAAATTTATAAAGAGTTTTAATTTGTATTTTATTAATTAAACGCTCAAGTATTTCTGACTTTCTACTTTATTACGAAAAAAAAAAGAATGAAAAGTATGGAAATAATTATTTTTGTATGACCCTGTAGAAAAATCATATTCGAATGAAAACAAAAATATGAAATTTGTTGTTTGTCAAGGAAAATACTCGTAGCAACTTCCTACCGCGATTAAGTTTTCCTCTTCTTCAAACATAAAAACCGAAAGAACTAGTGTGGATTTGGTTGAGAGTACACTGGGGGGATGAGGGTGGGTGGGTGGTAATACGAGGACCTCCTGAAACAATAATCCCGCGAAAATCCTTGCTAGGATTTCTTTTCCTATCCACCGGTAGTTATGGCTTACAACTTCAAATAAAACGAGTTTCGACCGTTCCAAAGGAAAAACGAACAATGTGGTGGTGGTGGTGGTGGTGGTGGTGGTAGTGGTGGTACGAAAAGGGACGAAGATGAGAGCAGAGATAAGAAGAAGGAAAAGAGAATGGGAAGATAAATAAGGAAAAGGGAGGAGAGGGTGGTGGGTTCGGGTGTTGAATGAGAGAGAGAAAGAGAGAGAGAGAGAGAGAGAGAGAGAAAGAGTGAGTTAATGGAAAACGAAAAGCCTTCGAGCGATTTCATATTTATTGCTTCTTCCAACTCCCTCACATCATTTTTATCTCGAAAGATATCCGTACGGTTTGTCGCCTTAACATCCACGAGTGTTTATCCTTTACGAAACGATGAATTTCAAGAGTCGCGTTAAACCTGAAAAAGATTTTTTATTAAAAAGTTTTTCAAAGATTTTTCATTGATTTTTTCCATTGTATAAAAAAAAAAAATAAAAAAATAAAATAACACACGGCAAAGTGTCCAAGCAAGATGTGTTAATAATTGTATTTTAATCTTGTTTTTGAAAATGCATTTTATTTTGGATTGTAAGTAAAGTATAGGAAATTTTAGTTCTTTACAGTAGTTACATAATCGTCCTCTATTTCGCTTTCAATTTCTTTTCCTTGTGGTAAAATATAAAATTATCGTGCTCAGAATAATTACTGTGCAATTAGCGCTTCATTATGATATCTCTCTCGTCTTACCTCAATTTTCTCTCTCTCTCTCTCTCTTTCTCTTTCAGTCTCACAAGAAGTATTAAATTCGTGAGACGATTTTGACGACCAAAACTTTCATCCTTCTAGTCTTTCGCATTGCCACGTGTCTTTCAAATCTTGAGCAATCTTTGCGGTAAAAGATTGTTGTGAATATTTAACACAACATTCTTTCAAGAAATCTAAGAAGCTGAAATTGTATAAAACGAAAATAATTATTTTTTATTGATTATTAGATCGCTAAATAAATTACTCTTACTTTTTATTTAGATTGATTAAGTGGTTTCGATGTTTATCGCGGACAAACAATTATAACTAAAAAACATTATTTAATGTAATATAGTTTACAATTATAATTAGTATATGGAATACTATATATTATTATTATTAATAATATTATACATTATATTATATTATACATTTAAATATCTAATAATAATAAATGAAGGATGAAATCGATCATTTTACAATTTTCTTGCAAGAATGATTTTCGATTGTAACAGTGCGAAAAGGATCGGACAATTTGTGCGTGTTTATTTATGTTTATGGTAAACATAGAATGGTGATTAAACTGACGCACAAGTCCCATTATGGTGTCTCTCTCTCCTCTTACGATTATCTTGCTTGGTATTGCTTCGTGTAAGCTCGTCGAGAGTAGGACGTGCACCTACCACGTTAACTTCATTTTCAGCAATTCCTTCAACAAAAGGCAATTCTCTAGAACACGTTGTACAAGCACGTAAGCGTAGCCTCCTAAGTAGTATTATCAATCGTTCCTACGCGATTAACGTTCATGTTAAATTCTACATCGAGATGCTTCTATGTTATATGTTTGAGAATCTTCGTGTTTGTAAATTACTCACGCGAATGTGTGCACTCTACCATCTGACTATTTCCTGCCACGAATGCAAAGTTCGTAAGGGAACATTGCTCTTGAAATGAATTAATTAAATGCATTAATGGAATAAACAGAATTATATCTCATTCGTTTCTTAACAGTAGAAACAATTCAACTTTCAACTCATAATGTAAGAAATAAAAGACCTAAAACTAATTATCATTCCTATGGACCAATAATCATAATAGATTTGGCAAGCATTCGTAAGACTTTTTTAAAAAGGTTGCCAACCGATCGTAATAATGGGTGAAAGTGTTGAGTACCTTCTCGTACCTTTTCGGAAGTATACAGTTAATTGCTAACGAGATACGCTACTTGCTACAAACGACTGTTATGGCTTTTGCACGTAACTTCGTGATCTTCGTGTAGAAATAAAAAAAAAAATAAAAATGAGAAAAAGTGAAATGAAATCTCTCTTTTCTTTCCCCCCCCCCTCTAAAAAGGGAGAAGTTGATGAAGAAAGTTTGACGTTGTCTTGTTTCATATTCGATTGGTACGAATCGTCAGTAAAATTAGATATTCCAATTCATTAAATTTTTATAAAAACCATCGTGTAACAAACTTTCATATACTTGTGTGCAAAGTATATTAATACATTTATGTATACTCGAATGACGAATAAATAGAGGAAGGGGAAAAAGGTATTCGGTAAAAGAGAATTAAAAGAAGCACGTCGACGAGTAAGTAACCATCGTGTACCCCCTTCCTCTTCCCCCTTTGCTTTCATAAACTCCATACGTGCATTTCCATGTTGCTAATTAGAGTTGAACTCTCGGACCTTTTCGTCTGGTTTCATCGGTGCTTGGTTAAATTTCTCACGGATAGGAGTGGACGTGCATTAATGCGAACTCGCTTGTGAAAATTCATTAATTTTGCATCAACTTTTGCGAGAAATAAAAACGAATCTTTCGTAGGGGAAAAATATCAGCTGGATGATTGCGTTCGCATTTTTTAGGCCGTTTATTTTGAAATTCATTGAAATCAAATTTATTTATTTATTTTTTATGTTGAGTAATATACCATATAGAAAAAGGTCAATATTTTGTGCAACATTTATAATTAAGAAATAATTTTCAGGATGACCTAATATTATATTCATTTTAACAATCATCAGATTTGAATGTGCAAAGGAAGGAAGAAAGTTGATTTTTGGTCATTTAACGATTCACCTTTATTTCCTTTTTGTGATCTCATGGTGCGTATACGAATGTCTCTTTCGAATATGTTGCTCGTTAAATTTAACAACGTCCTGCGATTACAACAGAGCCGGAAATTAATTGGAATACGCACGGGGTGACCGATTCGGGATCGCGTGTATAATTCCAATATTTCGTATTGCGGTGACGTATCCGTAAAAGCATCGTGCCGTTGCTGCCGTCCCTTCCTATTTCTCCGCATAGCCGGAAGTTATGCTTTTCCGTGTGTGCGTATAAGCATAGCCAGCAATGCTTCTAATAATTATTAACGTTGACTACCTCTGTGTTATACCTTTCGATATAAATATTTACAACGATACTCTTTTTGATTCGTATCGAAGAGAAATGAATTTACGCGAAAAAACCCAATCGGATTTAAAGCTACATTTTTTTTTCAAAGGGTTTTTTTTTCAAGCAAAAAATAAATTTTATATATCAAAATACCCCTACCACCTACTCTCGTAAATCGTACTGAACTTTTGCGGTTAACGAAATTATCGTTGCATTGCCACGAAATTACTCCACGGGGTAAAATTATGGAAATCGTGTAATCACGTATAGGAAATCGCGCAATTTCGCAAGGCTCTCGCTTGTTGTACGGTTGTTGTTCATAGAAAAACATATTTGTGAATTTCCCAGATGGTTAAAACGAAAGCAAATAATTTTGCTGAATTTTCGATCGTTGTTGCTACTAACAACAATCATCCCCCTTTTCGATAATACGCTTTTCATTCATGAAAATCGTGTCCATGTAAAAAGAAAAACGAAAAAAATATCCTAATTGCTTACACCATTAACTTTTTTTTTTTATCTGAGTTAAGCTCGATCCGAGAATTACCTTTTTACAAATATAAATCTAGATTTATTGCTCGACTAAGAAACGGAATATTTAAATAAAACCGCAATGCAGCGTTTCGTTCGTTTGTTTGTTCGTTCGTTCATTCCTTAAAACTCTAGAAAAGCACGCATGTACGTAAATTATATTGCTTATCGTAATTATATGCGAACTAACCAAAGGTGTGCATGCAGGAAAAGAGAGAGAGAAAGAGAGAGGAAAAAAAAAGAAATAAAATATATATGAAACGTTTTTAAAATCGTTGAGAACTCTTTAAAAAAATGTTTCCATCGTCTAAGGAAAACAAGGGGGGGGGGGAATAATTTTAACCCTAAAAGGTTTTTACAGTTGATTTGACGGATAAGTGTAAAGTTATATTATAACGTTTACATTTCGTAAATATATTATATGAAATTATTTTAACATTCATAATGTTCTAAATTTTGTTTAATTCTCTGCAAACTAAATGTTGTGTCTGCGATTATAATGAAAATACTAGATTTATTCCAATATTTCAAGTTACAGTTGATTATCGTTATTAATCTTTTATTGATTACCAATGAGAGATTTTAAAGCAATAAATATAAATCATATTGAAATAAAAAATTCATTTAAAATAAAAATCTCGATAATATTGGTACACGTTATTTCAAAATCACTCGAATTTATAGAGAGAGTATTAATTAAATAAACATAAAGTTAAATAAGTAATAATAATAATATATATTAAGTTATTTATATGTGTGAAATATCAAGTGAAATAAGTATTTTTTTTTCTAGCTTTTAATTTTATTCATAAAATGTCTAAATATATTGAAATTAGGAATTTCCTTTAAACACATTTGCAACGTTAAACGTAGTTTGACTTAACGTCGATAAAAATAAGCAACGACGAAGTGTGTACTTTCGTTCGAACCTTCTGCACCGAACTTATTGCGCGAATTAAGGCCGCTCGGCACTTAACTTTCTCGTTGAAAATAACTTACGATGCGGATCGAGTTGGGACCGCTTTCGAAGGCGCCCGCATTTTTTTGTTTTTGTTCTTTTTTTTTTTTTTTCTTTCCCCCGCGTAACGATCCTTTTACTGGCATCACCACCACCACCACCACCACCACCACCACGTATTCTTCGTTACTTTTTATTTTTTTCTCTCTCTCTCTCTCTCTCTTCTTCTTCACTTACGGGGTCTCTTTTTCTCTTTCGTTTCCTATCTTTTTCTTACATTCACAGAAAAAAACTCGGCCACGCGTACGCATATCGCAACTTTCCACCCGTAGATGTGCATTACGATTGAAATTCGTGACCGGGCAATGCCATAAATTATGGAACGGCTACGAAATTAGTTATTTACGATCGCAACAACTGTGCTGCTACCGTTAAGTATAATATATTCTTCAGATTCATGAGGTTTCGTTTTAACGAGCGCCGCCTCGACACATTTCTTTCTCTTACCTTTTTTCTTATTCTTTTCGTTTAAGGGCCACCACTAATGTGAACGCTCGAGAAAAAAGATGATTTTTCCGGATTTTTTTTTTTTTTTTTTAAGCAAAACTTCTGCATAAAATGTTTTAATTTTTTAAGAAGATATTCATGGATATGTAATGAATGTGCAAAAAAATTCGATTTGTTCACAATTTCACACTAGTGGTGCACCTCAATCATTCTTGCCCCGCCAACTTTCTTCTTTTTTTTATAAACTGAAGTAATAGTAAGGTAAGATTTCTTTCGTGTCAGTCACGGGGAGGGGGACTCCATTGGCTCTTTAATAAAATCTTTTCGATAATAGAAAGAAAGTAAAATAAAGGATGATAAAAAAAAAAGAAAGCGAGTATTGAGGAGGGAGGGAGGGAAGGGAGAAGATCCGATCAGAAAAGAAAAGAGTTTCTTTCTTCGAGCGATTCACCAAGTTCGAAAGGTCGTACACTTGAAATTGGAGATCGACTCGATTAGATTCCGGTCCAGATTTCATTCGGATTAATCAAGCGTGATTTCAATTAACGTGGAGGAAAATTGCAGGACTGCCAGCCAGTACAAGCGGGGCTTGAGGTGTGGAAAGGTGTGCGAGATCCTAGTAGTGGATAGGAGAAGGAAGGTACACCAATCCGGTCCCGAGATCGGGTTTAATTAAATTTCAATCGTGCGTGCGTGACACGCGCGCGACCATGCCAAGTATGCGTGTCACGCGATTGCGCATTACAGTTATTTGCATGAATCGAGCAATTTTCTCGGACACGTTTAAATCTTTCTAATCGTTTTAATTCTTTTTACCACTCTATCCTTAGTTTATAATCTAAACTCACACTTTACGAAGTACTTCGATTTATTAAAAAAAAAAAAAAAAAAAAAAAATCAAGTATTTTTATTTCAAAAATAAAAAAAAATAAACCCTCAAACGTAAGTTTAACAATCGATTGCTTTTTCTAGGATATTATCGATATCGAAAGAATATTGTCTGAAAAGAATACCAAGCTTTTCGTTTTTATCGATAATAATATAACGAGTAGATTTTGGTTCAACGAAGCGAAAGAAAATTGTCCACAGTTTCTTCTTCATTTCATGAGAATTCTTTCTTAAAGTACGACGAGTGTGTCCACGAAAAACAAAACAAAACAAAACAAAAAAACCAATCTAATATGTCAATCGAAATATTTTTCACGTTTTCTATTACTTATCGTTATTGTTCATCTTCCCACGCAAAAGGATCATCCCTTTCTCTTCAATATAGTTTGAAAATAAAAAACAGAGTTTAAATTCTATCGTTCAGTATAAAAGATTAAATAAAAGGCATGGTACGTTTCTACTTCCTACAAATATCATCATCCTTTCACCTTCTTATCGTTAGTGAACGTCTCATTCCTCACGATTCATTTCTCTGATTTCATACAAACGGAATGTCAATTGAAATTTATTACTTAATTACTTCGAATAAACTGTAATACGTATTGAGAAAGGAAAAAGAAAACAACAACAACAACAACAACAACAACAACGTTTCGTTTATTACTTCATCATTTTCGATAATAATAATCAACGTTCGTTGACCATGCATTTTGGCGTGATGCAGCATCTACAAAGTTAATAATTCCACTTCGTGTTTCTATCCTCGTTTATTACGGAAAATAATAATTGCCAATTAAACTCCTTCTAATCATGGCAATTTGTAAAGCTTTCGATCTATAATGAATAATAGTGAAAGCGTGTTACGTAGATTGCAGATGAAATAATGTTTTAATAATGCAATAACTAATAAGTAAGGATAATTATATATTCGAAATTTACGTAAGAAATTTGTTCTATTTTCTCTATTTTGTTGTCTAATCTAATCATATCGTTCTATCAACTTGCTTTTTCTTGTTTTTTTTTTTTTTTTTTGTTTTTTTTTACATACTTAGGAAGAGTATTTCTCATCGAAGAAAAGTTGATCGCGACTTACGCAGATATATATCGTAAGATAATTTCTAAGAAGAAGAAGAAGAAGAAGAAAAGAAGATTAGAAGAAGATAAAATGTGCAAGAAGAGCTTATCTATTTGGTGCTTTCAAAACGAAAGTCGTGGAACATGTCAGCTCGTAAGTCTCTATCGTTGAAGCAACGGAGCCGAAACGACACTCGGTAATAAATATCGGTGTGGAAGTTAATCGACGTTCCGCCACAGCTTTAAGTACAGTTTTCTATGCAATTTATGTCCTTCGTTCAGAGCCCATCGGTTAGAGTCTCTCGTTTAAAAATCAATTTCGCGTACACCATGTGCACCACTGTATATATATATGTATATACAGTGGGTGTAGAAAATATTTGTATACCGAATTATTTGAAATAAAATGTGAGATTGTAGTTTATTAACTAATCTTTGACAAACGATGAATTTTAATATATTCTTGAAAGTTTAAAATAGATGTAATGAAACGAAAATATATAGAAATATAATAAAATAATATTATAATATAAATAATATTTAAATTTATAATATTATAATATTTATTTATTTATTTATTTATTTATTATACCAGAAAAGAATAATTTACATAGTAATAACAAGGTTAATACATAATAAATCCTACGAAGCGGTAAACATGGTTACCTGTACCTAGACTGGTACATACTAAAATTACTAATACTTAAAACTAAGAAATATAAGTAAATTGAAATAACATTATATAAAATTTAAAATAATTGTTAACAGTGATATATTAGTATTTAGTTATATATATATATATATATATATATATATATATAATATATAAAATACTAATATATATTATTTTATAATATTATATTAATTTATATTAATATATATATATATAATTTAATATTAACATATATAATTATAAAATATATTATTAATATATATAATATTATATATTCTAAGTTTTAATATTTTTTGTTATTTTTTTATCACTTTGCATTGTATGGTATTTTGCAATTGTTTTACGTAATATATCGCGCATACATAATTATTCGTTAAATACCCATAAAATATGCTAAATAAGTCAACAAAGTATTCTGTATACATATTATAATATATAATACATACGCGTTTATAACTGTACTACAGATAAATTACATGTTCCATTGATTATACGTCGTATGTGATACATTAATTTAAAACGACTATATAATAGTGTCACATAAATGTCTCTGTATTAATAATAATAAGTTAAAAAATGTCAAAAGAGTTAATATTATGAATTATTTTATATTACAATTATTAATCATGTAAAATTTGTTATTCAATAGGATGCGCGTTATTCGTGAAAATAAATAAAAATAAAAGGTTTTACAATCGTAAAATTTATTTGAATATTCGGTGCAAGAACATTATCGATACCATCATAAGTCAAGATAAAATAAATCGAATGTTGAAAAGAGAGTGGTAAAGTGTAGTGTGAGAAGAACCACAGTGTTACATCAGATTACCTTTCACCTGAATCGTTTAAGCTCCGTAGTAGAAACGAAGCTTTCGATCGATCGCGTAACTTACATTTTCAATATGGTCCTTTCACCAATCTTCTTTCTCACACGGTGAAGGTACACACATATCTGAGTTACATCGAATTTCTTTTAATGTTGTTCATCCAGCATTACGTTATACTCAAGGAAATTTGCCAATTATATCGTTGAATAACATAACCATTAAGAAGAGTAATAGAAATTGTAAAAAACAAAACCAAAAAAAAAATAAATTGAAAAATCTTATTGAGAAAAAAAAATAAAATTTTATACATTTAATATTATCTTAAATTTATATGAATTTTCAAATTTAAATACACGCTCTTTCTCTCTTTCTCTCTTATTCTTGATCATTGGTGTTTTGAAATATTTATCTTATAATGAAAGTTTCTGAAACTAGAGTTCGTTCGTTCGTTGAAGTTTTAACGGCACTAAAGCTTCTTGGCACGGAATAAGAAATACTCATGAATATAGAAATTATATCTGTCTCATTCATGAAACACATCTTCTTGCTTAAATATCACTATATATCACTATTTCAACGTAATAATATCTTTTTCTTATTTCAAAATGAAAAAAAATCGATAGAAAATAATCTCTTGGCAGCAGCAAATAGGAATCTATTTCTTTAAAAAACTAGAAGACTAGAGTGTAGAACACATATCGAAACAAGTTCCATATAGTTAAGCAATTCGAAAAGAGAACGACGCGTGTCATCCGGGGCTCCTTTCACGAAGTTACAATGCCTCGGGGGATGCAATTACCCATGTATGAGGAGTTTATTGCAATCTAAGAATCCTACTCGAGGATTAGAAAGTTACTCGATATATAATGCTTAATTAAATCTATAAAAATGTATTTTATCGGATTACTAATATAACTCAATAGATTTTATTAGTACAGAAATTATGATATATGTCATAAATGAATTTATTATATCAATTAAATAAATGAAATTGAACTTTTGTTCTTTTAGGGTTTAATAAACAATAAACTACTAATATTTATACTTTTTCTATTTTTTTTTGTACCATCCATTTTTAGTGATATTTTCAATACAAATACCAAAAGTTGTGTTTTTACAATTTCACACATTTTATACGCTTATTTTTATATATATATAAAATACTACTTTGAATGACCTTAAACTGTAAATATGTAAATTACTTTTGTCGTTTAACTTACGTAATATTCTATAAATAGTTTCATATATATATCGATAAAGGAGAACAATAGACATTTCGAAAGTAAGGTGCGAAAATATGAAATTTGATTAGCGAGTGATCGTAAATATGAAAGAGGAAACCTTTACAAAAGGTAGAGAGATATTGCAAAGCAAAGGGAAATGGGCGAAGGGAATAATAGTAGAAGAGGAGGATACGAGTGTAAGCTTAGGACGTGCAGTTATTAACACCATGCCACGAGCGTTTATGGGAACGTAATGCCGTGCAGTTTCTATTAGTCCCGAGAGCCTCGTCTTCGGCAAGATACGGTGGACGCGTAAGGTAACCAACCACCCCCTTTTACACCATTTCCACCGGCCGCTTCTCGTCTTCCTACAAGAGGAGATTAAATTTTAATTGCCAACGAAATTAAAGCCGTACTCGCAGTACGAACGTAACTTAACCAATGATACTAACAAAAGATATAATAACGGGGAACAATAGACTAACGAATTTCAACTATTGCAGAAAATTTTGATGTACAACATCGAATTAGATTCTCATTTTATTTACAAGATTTCACGTATTTTTCATAAATTTTTATACAGTAGATGTAGAAAGTTTTTCGTACACCGATCAATTTGTTGTAGTCGCATACAGTTGCATTCATTTACGAAAATTGATCGTTGTACAAATACTTTCTACACCAACTGTATAATTATATCAATTATTTGAAATGTTCTAATTTGATATCGTTCGTGTGAAATGTGACACAATGTTGACAAAGTTTTCGTTTTAAAAAGAAGAAAAAAAAACAAACAAAGTGGGGTCTTTGAAATCTTATCGTCTGTTGAATAATCACCGTTTTATATTCGTACAGAATTTTCATGATACATAAATAGACCGTGAGAAATGTTCCTCGTTAGACGAAATTTTAGTGACATCATCAAATTTTCTTAAGTAAAAAAAAAAAAAAAAAAAAAAAAAGGATAAAAAGAGAGAAAGGAAGAAAACGTGCTTAGCTTACTGAAAATCTACGGTAGACAAGCGTTTAACTGTCCGATGAGAAAACGGTACGGTTGAAATTTATTTGACGACGATTTATCTTCACGCGATAGAAATAAAATCGAGTAAATACGTAATTAGATAAAAAATAAGAAAACAAAAAGAACATTTTGACATCATTTCGAGTACATATATCTCATTTGAATTAATTATTATTTAACATTGTTTCATTTGCTCGGTGAATATAATATAATATAATATAATATTTTGTAAAGTAAAAAGAGAGACAATTTTTTGATGAAAATAATTTTTAACATAATTTCTTTCAAATTACACATACGAATGCTAATATCGTGTCCAATAAGATATTTAATATGTAAAAATGTTAATGAATGTAATATACATAATATTCTTGATATTTCGTAACGTTGTTAGCTTGTCAATTTTAAAAAAATGTATCACGATAGATAAGTGAATTTTTTAACGACTACGTATGCACATATATATATATATATATATATATATATATATATATATATATATATATATATATGTGTAGGATAATAAAGTAAGGTAAAAATATGACGTATAGAAAAGTAGAGTGTGTATTTGAAAGATACAAAAAAGAAAAAGAAAAAAAAAATTAAAAGGATAGAAAAAAAAAAGAAAAGGTACGAGTAGTAGACAGATATAATTCCAAGGAACTATCTCGTTTCTCGTTGATATCAGGAGATGGATCGAGTAATGGAAAAGTGGAACGATAATCCATCGTTCGATCTATAAACGTAGTGAAAGGAACGAAAGAGTACGGCTGCGGAATCCTTTTAATCCAACAATGAGAACTGGACCGTTTCGACGATATAAACGCATACTTGTACGCTTATGTCAGACGAGGTTAATAGGCAGTGAAAGGATGACTATAGATCGCCAAAAGAACTCGTCCATAACTCGTCCCTATCTCGATTTAGTAATTTCGCAACGATCTCTCCTCCCTCTCACAGTATTTTAAATGTTCATCTGAAAAATGATCTTTCCTATTAACCTTGTTGTAACCTCGTTCATTTTTTTATCTCTAAATATTAATTATATTAAATAATAATTAATTATATAGATAAATCAAATTAAAATAAATTACATGGGCTGATAATTATGACAATGAACTTCAATTTTATAATATAATTGCTAGTATAAAAAAATTACAGTATTTTAAATATTCATCTGAAAAATAATCTTTCCTATTAACTCTACATTTTTTATTTCTAAATATTAATTATATTAAATAATATATGCCGATAATTATTACAATAGTCATTAATTTTATAATATAAATAATTGCTAGTATAAAAAAGTAACAGTATTATAAATATTCATCTGAAAAATGATCTTTCTTATTAACCCTACATTTTTTATTTCTAAATATTAATTATATTAAATAATATATGCCGATAATTATTACAATAGTCATTAATTTTATAATATAAATAATTGCTAGTATAAAAAAGTAACAGTATTATAAATATTCATCTGAAAAATGATCTTTCTTATTAACCCTACATTTTTTATTTCTAAATATTAATTATATTAAATAATATGTGCTGATAATTATTACAATAGTCATTAATTTTATAATATAATTGCTAGTATAAAAAAGTAACAGTATTATAAATATTCATCTGAAAAATGATCTTTCTTATTAACCCTACATTTTTTATTTCTAAATATTAATTATATTAAATAATATATGCCGATAATTATTACAATAGTCATTAATTTTATAATATAAATAATTGCTAGTATAAAAAAATAACAGTATTATAAATATTCATCTGAAAAATGATCTTTCTTATTAACCCTACATTTTTTATTTCTAAATATTAATTATATTAAATAATATGTGCTAATAATTATTACAATAGTTATTAATTTTATAATATAAATAATTGCTAGTATAAAAAAGTAACAGTATTTTAAATATTCATCTGAAAAATGATCTTTCCTATTAACTCTACATTTTTTATTTCTAAATATTAATTATATTAAATAATATGTGCTGATAATTATTACAATAGTCATTAATTATATAATATAAATAATTGCTAGTATAAAAAAGTAACAGTATTTTAAATATTCATCTGAAAAATGATCTTTCCTATTAACCCTACATTTTTTATTTCTAAATATTAATTATATTAAATAATATGTGCTGATAATTATTACAATAGTCATTAATTATATAATATAAATAATTGCTAGTATAAAAAAGTAACAGTATTTTAAATATTCATCTGAAAAATGATCTTTCCTATTAACCCTACATTTTTTATTTCTAAATATTAATTATATTAAATAATATGTGCTGATAATTATTACAATAGTCATTAATTTTATAATATAAATAATTGCTAGTATAAAAAAGTAACAGTATTATAAATATTCATCTGAAAAATGATCTTTCTTATTAACCCTACATTTTTTATTTCTAAATATTAATTATATTAAATAATATGTGCCGATAATTATTACAATAGTCATTAATTTTATAATATAAATAATTGTTAGTATAGAAAAATGACAATATTGTAAATGTTCATCTGAAAAATGATCTTTCCTATTAACCCTACATTTTTTATTTCTAAATATTAATTATATTAAATAATATGTACTAATAATTATTACAATTGTTATTAATTTTATAATATAAATAATTGCTAGTATAAAAAAGTGACAGTATTTTAAATATTCATCTGAAAAATGATCTTTCCTATTAACTCTACATTTTTTATTTCTAAATATTAATTTATATTAAATAATATGTGCCGATAATTATTACAATAGTCATTAATTTTATAATATAAATAATTGTTAGTATAGAAAAATGACAATATTGTAAATATTCATCTAAAATATTGTCTTTCCTATTAACCCTGTTATAAGCTCGTTCATTTTTTTATCTCTAAATATTAATTATATTAAATAGTAATTAATTGTATAGATAAATCAAATTAAAATAAATTACATGTGCAGATAGATAATTATAACAATAATCTTTAATTTTATAATATAAATATAATTATTATCAAATCTATTTTTTCAATAATTTGTAATGTAAAAATTAATTTTATAAAGAATCATTTCTGTATAATTTTGTTGATCGTTTAATATAGGAGTGGGGGGGGAATATGTATACACATATCTTTAGTAATATTATGAGAAAGGTAATTAACGTCGTAAGTGAAGAAGAGAAGGGTGTCTCCCTTAGAATATGATAAATCACAAATGCCTTGCAATTCTACGGTCTCGTTATTTACCTCGGTAATGCTCGTAACAGCGTCGCAATTACTTAGCCAAAATAACGAAGGGGAAGTTTGGCATATTGGTGGAAGGGATGAAGCTCTTTCGCGATCGATTTCGCGAAGGTGCCTGAGGAAGATATAGGTAGGGTATCCCCCTTTCAGAAGAGGAACGGGAATTCTAAATTACGCGAAGAGTCCCTCGTTCGTTGGTGAACGTGCCGGAACACATAAATCATGGCCTCGGTCTAGAGTTCACAGGATTTTCGAAAAAGAACTTGTTAGTATCGTCGTCGTCATCGTCATCGTCAGTTGTTGTTTAAAATTGTCACATGGGATTTTTTCAAAATATCAAAAATTTCATTTCATTTCAATAATGAAACTTCGCATGATAATCTTTCTTTCATCTCTTTCTATTTCTATTTTCCACATTCTGTTTATGATCGATTTTTAATAGTTACGCGTCAATACAGAACTTCGTTCGTTATCTCGTTGTTGCTTTCACCATATATATTCTTATCTATGTTTCTATTTTTTTTTTATCTTTTCTGTTCTCATTATTATTCATTACGTTTTACAAGGTAACAAGGGTAACTTCATTTGCTTAATTTGGTCGTAAATTGTGGACAAGGATTCCATCGAGCAATTTGAAAAAGATTCATCAGAAACTAGCAGAAACCGACTCTCCCCATTGACAGTAATTTATGCGAGGAAAGAGGGAATACGTGGAAAGACGTACGATAATAGTGGTCGTCTATGTTGCTACGCTATTTTTATCCATATCTACTTGATGTTATTTACCATAGGAGGGAACCTTCTAATCCGATATATTCGAGGAAAACGATTCGATAGTCGAGATTAGTATGCATGACGTTTCTTACACTTAGTTCTGTTTAACATAAACGCGCACGTGGAAGAAGATAATTACGTTCTTACTTTACACATATACAAGGATTCCAATGGTTCGCATTCTTTCGTAGAAAGTAAAGCTTTATTACGCTCGTCCGTGAACGCTGCGAAAGATAATTTAATATAAAATGTCTTTTCTAAACACATTCTACTCTCGTTCTTCTTCAACTCTGAATTCATGGTATTTTATAGAAAGTTTACGCTAGGCACTTTATTTATAAGGCACCGAAAGAAACTTGCCTATCTTGCATGTAATCTTACCCTAATGATCTTCCGTGACTTTCCATTTTCTTTTGAACGATGAATCTCGACAATGAGCTAATCTACCTTTCGTGTTGAGAATGCTTACTTACTTTGTTGTAATTTTAGATCGTAACTTTTGATCGCGTCAAGAAAGAATTATTAATTGTTCTTTTTTTTTTTTTTTTAGTGGGAGAGGAGTGTGAGGATTTCGATAAGCAACAACGTTCAGAATTATTCATCGAGTCACCTTCGATAGATGCACGTCAACTTTTATTAGCGTCTTACAATTATTCGAATAATAATTACGCGTTTAATGACAAACTATATATTTTTGTTGCATTTTTCTTTCCTTCATTTTTTGCTATTATATTTTAACGAAAAGTTCTTTATTAATTAAAGACCAAAAAAAAAAGTTTTCTTTAACGATCTATTTCTTTACAAAGAAAAATTGTATATCTGATCAAATAATATGGACTCGTGATAATCTTGAAACAAATTCTACTTTGCGTTATTTTTTGAATAGAAATTTTTCATTGGCTGAAAGAAAAATAAATTTAAAAGAGAGAGAGAGAGAGAGGGATTAGAAGGTAGTTCTGAAATGCGAAGAAGTTGATGGATTTACTCTATTTTATTAACATTTTTTTCTCGTAAACGTATTATAAATTACGACATAATAGCTTCTACGAAACTTTAACCCTTTGTAATTTTCATTTTCTCGTTTTCCTGGTTTAAACAAAAAAGAAAAAAAAAATAATAATAAAAGTAGTTTGGAGGAAAGGTAGTCTCACCTAATTACATTTATTTTTCTCCTCTTTTTCGTTTTACTTTGCAGTCTTTTCTTTGTCCCTCTTCCCCCCCCCCCACTATATAATGGCAAAAAGAAAATAATAAAAAAATTTATTAAATGCATATAGATATTTATTTCTTTTTTTTTTTTTTCTTTACTTTTATTTCTGTCGTCTTTTTACGTCTTCTTTTACGATCGCCACTCTCGAGTATTTTGCGAATTCGTGCACGTCTCTAAAGTTGCTTCACGGTGTTATCTTTTTCGTCGGTTACTTTTTAAGTTTGCCGCTTGAATCGCAAGCATTTCGACGTAGCATTTAAAGAAAGAGTACATTTCAAAAATATATATATATATATTTTTTTTTGACAAAGATTCGCGCAAATTTCGCGTATAGATATTTCATTTAATTAATTAATTAACTTACTTACAATTAATTCGTAATAAATGGAACGCAAAGTATCGTTTCGTCGAAAATAATTATAAAAAGGTAGAAATCGTTGAAGTAGAATGCACGACCGTCGCAATATGTTTATTCGTAAAGATGAAAGACGTGCCGATTAAGTCGCTAATTAAAAATCGATACTTTTCAAGTGGCCGTTTTTTTTTCTTCTTCTTCTTATTTTCCATCCCTCAGAAGTTGGCTTCCCTTCGTTACGCTTGAATTTTTAATTAGTCCACAAGTTCTTCTTGCTTTTATCCATTTTCTCTCTTGTTCGTCATGGACTCGTAAAAGTTAACCCGAGAAAGTCTTTTGAGAAAGCTCGATCCATCGACTTTCGGCATTTGCGATCGAAATGAGATCTTACACAGAACTAAAACGACCAGTCGCAAGCTTGTAATTTGATTAAAATTGGATCCCGAATTATCCGACTGTCCGATAGATGCAGTCAGCTTGACCGTTCGTTCAATTAACAGAATTCCTCTCGAGTACTGACACGTATCCTTTCGAGATTCAAACACGCGAATAAATCTCTCTAATCGTCTCGATAATACTACATTTTATCTTTTATAAAATATATTTTTTTTATTTATTTATTTATACTTATACACATATCAGATAGTAGCTTTAACAAGTGTTAGTCAAAGTTGTAAACAAGTGTGGTAGTCAAAGTTGACTGCTACACTAAAATCAAACGAAAGTATTTTTATCATTCAACATTTCATAGAAATGAAACTTATTTATTTGATATGTTGAATGATAAAAATTGATAATTGTTCAATATCAATTTTCATTGTAATTTTACAATTGTAATTAGTTCAAATAGTTTACCAATGACCACTGTATCAGTCAAAGTGTTAAAAACATTATAAGTTAGATAAGATTTGTCATAGATTTTTCATACAATTTTCATTTTGTTATATCAACTTTAACAAAATGAAGAATGTATACGATTTATACTAAAGTGCATTGAACGTTGAGAAGAATTTGAAGAATTTATATAGGCCAACACGAGAGATGCAACACCTACTCTTACATGACGCGTCTATTAAAAACACGTGTTTTGCATCGCCACTCTGTGCCAAGTTGCATTTCTCGTGAATAATAATAATAATAATAATAATAATAATAACAACTCTTTGGAAAATATTATTCTTCAGACAAAGTACGCATTTATATGCGAACAATTAATATTTCTTGCCATTTTCTTGTAATTTTTTGTTGTTTGTTTGAAAACGATTACAAACCATTTGCAGCGCATCGATGGTTTTAGTTCGTTCATTGTTAGAGACATTGATCGACGTGCACGATTCTGCGGTATGTAACACAAGTTGGAACAACATTCAACGGTACATTCAGCTAAATTGCTCCGCGCATACTCTTGCTTATACTCTTCGTTGCATCCCGCTACTAATCGCAAATTGGCACGAACATTTATGGAAAACAATGCAACGTGATTGTGTTTGGAAATGATTGTTTTAATTTTTTTTTATTTCTATTTCTTTTTTTTTTTTTTATCTTTTCGTTTAGTTTTATAATACAATTATAATATATGGGTGGTTTGAAAGGAAGATAAATTAATGGAAAAATACAAAATAAAAGAAATCATATATATATATATATATATATATATATATATATATATATATTGTTCGATTTTATTCGTTTGTTCGTTCGTTCGTTCGTTCGTTCGTTTCGAATTTTCACGGTTTGTTCGGCATTCAGAATCATCGACGGTTGTTAACGGAAGCAAAGAAAGATCGAAAACTATTTTAACGAAGTTATTTCATGGAGGTGCACGGTTCAAGTAACACGTCCTTGGTTTTGTAACACAGATCTTCAATCCATTTCTCTCTCTCTCTCTCTCTCTTTCTTTGACCCTTTTCTCTCTGGTTTTCGTTTCCCAGTCTCGTTTTTCCTCTTCACGCTCAACGATAGACAATGGCCGCATTCACGCGGCTCTGTTACGGCTTAAGCTAACCGCCGATTTTCCTCCAGGGAGAAAAAGAACATATACAAGGTGAAAAAAAAAACAGAAAAAAAGAAAAACGAATATCCTGCCGTCCGTTAAATTGCTCGCGATCCTAGATTTGGCTTTTGTAAAATTGCGCGGACTATTTTTTAACGAACGAATCGATGATGCGTCATTTGCAATTAAAAAAAAAAAAAAAAAAAGAGAGAAAGACAGTTGAATATAAACAAGTTTTGATTTCGAAAGAATCGTACTTTGATCTTTTCGAAATGAAACGATTTATTTTTACTGAAGTTATGCAATTCTCGTTCATGGCTTACACTTGATTGCTTTGAATCTATTTTTATCTTTTTTTTTTTTTTTTATTTTATTCCGTCGTTTTCCGACAAACGTCGATCACACAACGTTTTATTCATTGGTGGACAAAAATTTATATTGCAAATTCTTTTTTTTTTTTTTAGTTTCAATATACTCAAACAATGATAACATTTTAAAACAAATTTTGCAAGATTTTTATTCATCATCATCATTTGCATTGAAAATATTTCAAGTGTTTGGCTTGACTTTGCAATTATACGTTAGATTAAAATTCCGATCAGTTAAATTGAGAATTGTAATGGATAGTTGTATCAAGTTGCAAAGGGGTGAGGAAGGGAACGAGGGGTATAGGATTGAAATAAGAATTATTATAAAAGAAACGATGTTCGATTTAATCTCGAAATCTTCTTAATCCTCTAGCGTTACGTCGATGTCGGCGAACGCAAAACCGATTGTAAGCCATTGACATCGGCAAATAGGTCTGACGTTGCTTGATATACACATAGAGATTAAGCCGCGAGCTTGTATGCGTAGCGACAGTTTGATGAAGCGAAACAGATCATTTTGATCGATCGACCGAACTGAGAGAAATTTGTACGGTTCGTACGATATAGGTGTAGGTATAGGTGTAGGTATAGGTGCCATTGCTGAATCTAAACTTTGCTTAAAATAGACCAACACACACATCCTAGATACATAGTAAATTCTACTAAATCTGCAATGTTACTTTATTTTAGATATAGTATACTTTTTGTTTAGTTTTTTTTTTATACAACAACTATGACAAAAATCTATGCATCTACTTTGAAAAAATATTCAACGATAAATGAACAAATTACGTGTATCGTAAATAAAAATATACATTTATTATTAATATATGTTTATTTGTTTGTGCTTTGATAGATAAATTAGATCAATTTTATTGAGGATATAAAATTTGTTAATAAAGTAAACTAATAATTCGCATATTTTATTTTAATTTTTTATTTTTTTATTTATTTTTTATTTATTATATTTATTATATATTTATATAATAATATTTATTATATTTTATATTTATTATTTATATTAAAATATTTATTATATTTATTATAATAATTTCTAATATTCAGTTTTGAAGTTTATCGCAGACAAACAATTTTAACTAAAAAAATATAATTCAATGTAACCAAATTCTTAGTTTAATTAAAATAATAAATTAAATTAATTTGTAATATTTTACAAAAATTATAATAAACAATTCAGACAATATTTCAAACAATGATATAGTGTAATTGAATATACGAACATCTATGAAAGTATTGAACCATTATAAAAATAATAAAAAAAAAGAAAATAATTCAAGAAAATCGTCGATTCTGTAGATGAAAAGTTGATTAGGTCAAAAGAATAAAAAAATTAATAAAAAAAAAAAAAAAAATAAATAAATAAAAGCGAGAAGAAGAAACAAAAATAGTAGTCCATCGAAAACTAGATGGAAAAGTTAGAATGGTTCGCTTTTCATGGGCATTTACTGGAGATACCGTAGCTATTCGTTAGAAACACGCATAGCCAGGCGAAAATTTTCAACCGGTTTCTCATGTGGATCTTTTTTTTTTATTTGATTTTTTTTCGCATTCAGCACCCTCTCCGGAGCTAGAGGGGAAGAGAGGCTAACGTGCATGCATCGAACGGATTATCCGGATATCGTAGCTTTTGCGCGAGCAGCTCCGATGGGATAAAAGGCACACGTTGTTATCGTGGTCCCCAACCCTTCCCCAACCACCCCCGTACGTTTCAGAACGCGCTCCATTTCGAACGGGCCGCTTCGTTGTCTCCGATTATTTCGAAACAATCGAACGTGCACGTGCATACGTGCATTTTCTCTCTCTCTCTCTCTCTCTCTCTCTCTCTCTCTCACTCTCTCGTCCTGCAAATACAAAAAAATCGACCTTTTTTTTATCGCTTTTCGAATCAATCCATTCGATACTTCCATTCGTTGTACTTTTTTTTTTGTCACGTTTATTTATAATTCAGGGTGGAACTAAAAATGCACCATTACGATGTATGGAAGAAGTGGGGGGGGGGACAATTTTAATCCCACCGTGCTCCAAACAGTTAAATTAACAAATTTTTTTTTTATAATAATAATAGTTGTGTTTAGCTTCTTTTTTCGTCATACAGATTTATGAGAGAAAAAAATGGTGAAAATGTTGCAAGATAAATAATCGAGAGTACAGTAAGATAATCACTGCAATTGAAAGATAATCGAGCGAGTTTTATATACCCCTTGAGACAAGAAATAACTTTAAAAGATTTGCTTTTCTTTGAAAACGACATATCGTTTCGTGACTCGCTCCATTTCATTCGAACCAGTCCTCCGAATCATAGTCTTCCTAGTTCACCTCGTAGTCTGCGATTATTTCGGAACAATGGCGCAACCCCTCTGCCGAGATTTCTCGAACCATCCAGCGGAGAACGACTCCCCACTATCGTTTCACCCCTATCGAGCCCCTAGCATCAGCAACCACGGATGCAGTAATGCACCACCATAGTTAACGACATTGCGGACAGGATCGTCTATCGGTATTCCTGGAATCCCATTAAACCCGAAAAACTTTTACTCGACTATGTTACATTATTTACAGTTCTTTTATCATTTTTTTTCTTCTTCTAATACTTCAAACAACTCTCCTAAATTAAAATGATCGCTTTTATTGATTTTGGTTCTGGTATAAGTGGTCAAAAAATTGTCAATTACTGGTTTGTCCATTTTCACAAATGGTCAACTACTGATCCATTAATGTTTATTATTATTTTCAATATCCTTTGTGTTATATGACGTCCGAAGTTCAAAGAATATCTTCACGCATTTAATAAAAATGCAAGTAGCTATCACTGTTTAAAATAAAAATTTCTTTTAACGTGTCGACTACCTGGTGCCTTCACCTTAATCATTTATTTCCAATATAAATATATATATATATATATATATATATATATATATATATATATATATATATATTTTTTTTTTTTTTTAAATCTACGATTGTGAACATAATATTAGATCGAGAAGAAAAAGGATTGCAAGGAGAAGGCACAAAGGATTGAAAAAAATCGAAGGTTAGACTCAAATCGTAGAATATAAAACGAGTATGCTGCAACGCCGAGTTTCGTCGTTTGGATTCATAGAAGTTGCCTCGTCTTGAATCTTTCTTTTTCTTTTTTTTTTCTCTTTCAAAGGAGACAATGAAAAATAAGAAGGGGTATACGAGAAAGAGAAGAAAGAGAGAGAAAGAGAGAGAGAGAGAGAGAGAGAGAAAGAAAGAAAGAAGGAGAAAAGTCGAAGGGCTTAAGCCGAGTGTAAAAGAAGTCGCATTCTTTGGTAGTCGTTTTATCGATTTTCATGCAAGAAAGTAGAAAGTTCTGAGAAGAGAAAAAAGCCTGAGATTTCTTTTTCTAATGCTACGTGCTTATCAAGAAAGCCTTACTACTATTTTTATCTAATAAAACGTGATTTGTTCCACGATTAATCTCAACCGATTGATAAAGTCTGATAAAGTTAGTTTGAAACCATGGTGATACTATAAAAACACATAAGGATAATAATAATCGAAAAGTAAATTCTCGTAATACTTTTAAAGGGCTCATTCTGAGCAAAGGGAAATGCTTACGAAGCTATTTGCTTTCTGGAAAAATGTTCCAATCGGTGAATTCTGAGAAAAGGTGACAAGAAATTTTCTATCTTCAGTGCTTTTGTTTTTTTAAAGAAAGACATTAATTTCCATATCCGGTATCCATAAATATACATATACTGCATTTTGTTTTTAATATAACACACTTAAAATTTACAATTTAAGTTAAAAAATTACAAGATATACAATTACTTATTGTCTACATATTTTCACATTAATTTTTGTATTTTTTCTTATTAATTTTATAAATAATATAAATAATATTGTTAACGGCCTTGCCGTGATGGAAACACAAGTTCTCGTCCGATCACTTAAGTTAAGCATCACTGGGCACGGGTAGTACTTGGATGGGTGACCGCTTGGGAACACCGTGTGCTGTTAACGCTGGAATGGAAAGGAGGAAAAGAGGGAGGAAGGAAGGAGGAAAAAGGAAAAGAGGGAGGAAAAGAGGGAGGAAAAGAGGGAGGAAAGAAGGAGAGGAAGAAGGAGAGGAAGAAGGAGAGGAAGAAGGAGAGGAAGAAGGAGAGGAAGAAGGAGAGGAAGAAGGAGAGGAAGAAGGAGAGGAAGAAGGAGAAGGAAGAAGGAGAAGGAAGAGGGAGAAGGAAGAGGGAGAAGGAAGAAGGAGAGGAAGAAGGAGAAGGAAAGAAAGGAGAAGGAAAGAAAGGAGAAGGAAAGAAAGGAGAAGGAAAGAAAGGAGAAGGAAAGAAAGGAGAAGGAAAGAAAGGAGAAGGAAAGAAAGGAGAAGGAAAGAAAGGAGAAGGAAAGAAAGGAGAAGGAAAGAAAGGAGAAGGAAAGAAAGGAGAAGGAAAGAAAGGAGAAGGAAGAAAGGAGAAGGAAGAAAGGAGAAGGAAGAAAGGAGAAGGAAGAAAGGAGAAGGAAGAAAGGAGAAGGAAGAAAGGAGAAGGAAGAAAGGAGAAAGGAGAAGGAAGAAGGAAGAGGAAGAAGGAAGAGGAAGAAGGAAGAAGGAGAAGAAGAATTTGGAAGAAGGCTTTGGAAAAAGGGAAAAAGTGTGTTTAGTAGAGGAGATGTGTGAGGTGGCAAGGTCTTTGAGAGGATAGCGAGGAGAAAAGAATAGGAAATAAAGTAGTATTGTAGCAAGGAGGCTATGTTAAAACCCGCGAGGGTAAACATGGGAATAAAGTGTTATCTGTTATCTGTTATCTGTTATATAAATAATATTATTATTTAATGCATCCTTATCTATTCTAAAGTAGTTGATATTCCTCGTTTATAAGAAAAATATTAATAAAATTAAAAAAATTGTAATAAAATAAATTAATAAAATATTATTTATAATATATATTAAATAATAATTTGATAAATTAATTTATAAAATTGAATAATAATTTCATAAAACTTTGTTGTAAAATATGTATTGGTATACAAAGGAAAACTTTCAACATCCACTGTACAATTCATCTGTATAAATGAATTTTGTATTTCACGACGTGACAAGTACGAATGAGAGAGAGAGAGAGAGAGAGAGAGAGAGAGAGAGAGAGAAAGAAGGAGAGAGATACAAGAAAAGCTTTTTAATACATCCGATGGCATTATTTCGCAAGAGTGCCTCACGAGAAGCAACCGCGGCTTAATTAATCCCTGGAGGATATCAATGTGTACAGACGCGTAGTCGCGTGCCACTTGGATTCGTCATTTCGCGAGATAGCTTTTCCATTCCCGAATCCTCCTACACATCTCTTACTTCTCTCTCTCTCTCTCTCTCTCTCTCCTCCTTTTGATTTTGATTACCTTGTCTGACGTTGACAAAAGTGGAACGATGTTGTTTCCAAAACATATGCATATTTTAAAAATGATATTTTATGTTGAGGTATAAAAATTATTTAAAGGGCACCATTAGTGTGAAAGCTTGAAAAAAAGGTGATATTTCGGAATTTTTTTTTAAAGAAAACTATTGCATGGAATGTTTTAATTTTTGAAGGAGATATTTGTGGATATTTAATAAATATATGATAAAATTTGTGGATCAAACAATTGAAAATTAAGCGAGTTATTTGCAATCTCCCAAGGCCCCAAAAAAGAACCTTTTTTCTTATTATTTTCGTAAAAGGGCACCACTAGTGTGAAAGCTTGAAAAAAGGTGATTTTTTAGAATTTAAAAAAAAAACTACTTCATTAAATGTTTTAATTTTTGAAGGAGATATTTGTGGATATGTAATAAATATATGATAAAATTTGTGGATCAAACAATTGAAAATTAAGCGAGTTATTCGAAATCTCCCGAGACCCCAAAAAAAAGTCCTTCCACTGCTGCAGTTACAGCGACCTTCACAGTGCATCAAATCAAAAAAATCTAAAAGTTTATTAAACTAAAAGAAATTTATCTTAAATTTCATTAAAAATCACACTTGCTTAAATTAACAAGCATAGATCTTATAGTGAATAATGTATATGTGCCTATAATTATGAAAGTGGTCTAAGTCAAAATTAATAAAAAAAAAGAGTTTATCAGTTATTACGCACTACATTATTATAAACTAAATAAATTCAATGTAATTTGAAAACGATATTATCAAAAATGAATCGTTAGATAATGTTTGTTATTTCAATATTGTATAGAATTCATATAGTGTTCAAGCATAAATCTTTAAATATCTCGAAACAAGAGATATATGATTTAGATCACTTTCATAATTATGGGCACATATAATGACAGGTAAATCATACGATTAAACTCAATAGCCTTGAACTCAATAACATATGTAATATTAATCTTAAAATCTATTTTAATACTATAAGATGGTTATAAAGATATAAAAAAAGGATTAGATTTTATTATATTACTGAAATGCATTTTTATAATTCATAAGCCTCTTCACCATGTCAAATTACTAATCCATAAGCCAGGTTTTTATTCCTCTTACTTTATTTTTCTTTTTCATTTATTTGTAATCGTTTGTCTTTTATTCATGTCATTTATCATTCATTACATATTGTATGAAATTTGATATTGTAAAAGATTTGAAAATTTCATCGTAAATGTGTTTGAACAATATTTTATTTAGAACATTTAAAACACAATTTCATTTTGATTTGTACAAACAAACCAAACGTACGTAAAAACATGGGTATTTTTTTCTTTGATTACCTTTTTCGAAATTCCACAAAAAAAAAGTAATTAAGTCTTTCAAATGATTTCATTTGTTTCCTTCTAACAAATAGGTAATACTTAACGGGACGTTTTTTTTTTTTTTTTGATTAATTGAAAGCAATATTTCAAAGACCATAATTTAAAAGTAACACCAATATATTTGAAATCTGCTATAAAAGTGATCTGCAAAATTGGTTACAAAAAATTCATTGAAAAGTGTAATATATAAATCGATCGATAGAATAAAAACGCTTGTTTATTAATTAAAAGAAAAAAAAAAAACCAGACACACTCGAACGTTTTAAAGGTGATAACGTAGAATATTCGTTAAAAATACGTTTTTCGAACGTGTCGTCGGCGACAATCGTGACAGTTTGAATTCGATTAAACGTTTGAACGAGGACAATGACAAGGAGCCAATCCTAGGAAAAAGAGGAGGTGGAGGTGAAGGTGGAATAGAAATTAGATGTCGTCGTGTTCGCATTTGCTAGCGTTAAGATGCCGACCAAAACTATAGTTCGTTTAAAAAGGGAGAAAAAATGTCCAGCTAGCACTCGATCAAATGTTCAGGAATAAATTCTTGCATTCCGATAACGTTCGGGGATGGAATCCTCCCTCTCTTTCTCATGCCAAACTACTCGCATTCGATCGAAAGAGAAAGAGAAAGAGAGATTGAGAAAGAGAGAGAGAGAGAGAGAGTTTGCTCGATGTTCTCTCGCGAGAGGAAATGGCCGATGCCGAAGGGTAGTCGCAATAAGGGATGACATTCTCTTACGTCTGGAACAAAGGCCGAACACACCGTGCTTTCGAAATGTCAGGAAGTTCCATTATACTCTCTAGACAGTCCAGAAGCTCTTCGTACTAGGATTCTGAGAATGGTAGGAGGGTATTTCACGATCGTTCATAGTAGAACATAGAATACATAGAGTCCTCCCCCTACCCATCTACCGTGCCTATACAAGGGATACGAATCATAGAAGGCATTTATGTTACCCTTTCTAACTGAACTTTCTTCTCTTCTTCTTATTTGAATTATCTTCAAGAGTATTAGCGCTAAAGTAAATGAATAAATTTTAACTAACACTTTTCTTTTACTATTCTAACACTAAGATCTACTTTTTTTGGATCCATAAATTTTAGAAATTATTTCTTCAAGAAGCATTTAAGTGCTTTTACCCGATGTACTCTGTACTTTTTGGTAAAGGTTCATTCCTTTGACCTTTAAAGTGATTTCTAATGACTCCTTCTACCTCTATCGGATATAGAAACTTTATCTTATTTCTTTTCGTTTCGAAAAAGATTTAGAAATGGAAACGTTCGATTTTATTACTACGAGAGGTGAGCAGCTGTTATTTTCTAAATGTATATTTTGCATTTACATCGCTGATATTCCGAGAAACGAGAGAACGTCGTCGACGTTGAGATAAAAGGCATGACTACTACTACTACTACTACTAGGAAAGAGAAAAAAAAACGGGGAAATAAAATCGCATGTCGGTAATTTATTCCGTGTAACGTGCCTCTCGCGCGTTTGCGACTCCTGTGAAATCCAATATATTCTCTTGAAAAGTATATTCTTTTACCCCGGTTACTCTCCTCTTCTACTACTCCATCTCTACCCACAGTTTCAATTATTTCCACCCCTGCAATACTTCAGGTGTCGGTTGTGTATTAAGAAAATACCAGAGTGTGCGGACCATGAATCGAAAACGATCTTCCTCCTCCTCCTCCTCCTCCTCCGCCTCCTCTTCCTCTTCCTCCTCCTACCTTGAATTCTGTGTGCGCCGTAGCTCCCATAGAAAGATCCTTGAAAAGTAGAAAACAAGTGGAAAAACGAAAGGGAGACGAATGAATTTCTATTTCTTTCTTTCTTTCTTTCTCTCTTGCTTGCTTATTTTCTTTTTCCTATTTCACATTTCCACTTTTATTTCTAACGTAAATCACAAACGAGATCCTACAATTTATTAAAAAGGTTTATGACTTTTTTCCAAATGATCTCTAAGGAAAATAATATTTTTTCTTTAGTAATATTCTGGGATATTTTACCAAGGTAATATAGCACATATATACCATCCTCTACATACATATATATTTACATACATTGAGAACCATTGTAGCGCACTAAGTGATAAGAAAATTATCTCTTTTCATTTACTTTATACTATCACACAATTATGCTATGTTATAAGAGACATGGGATTTGAATGAATGAATTTATTTAAAAGATAATTCATTTTTCTTTATTGCTGATAACTAATTGATTAATGATAACTTTGCAAATTTTCCTATAAGTTGTTTATAATATAAGTTACTATGGGGATTATCGAGTATTAATTTATAAAAATTTGATTGTAACAATTTTTGATAACAAATTATTTATAGTAAATTTTCTATTAATTATTATTAATGAATATATTATAAAAATACTAAAACGACATATTCTCTTTAGAATAAATTTTGTTGGAAATTTATACGACTTTTAGTTTCAGAGATATTCCTGTGTAAATAATAGGTGTTTACATTGACCCACTGACCTATATATTTTTTTTGATACAAGTACATTGACGCAGTGACCTACATAGATTCTTAGATCTCAAAGACACTTGTTTATATTATACTTCAGTACGGTTACTTGCGTGCTCATATTACTATAAATAACACGTGTGTTTTGAAAATTACGAATATACATATGTATATACATGGTAATTCACCAACCCTTGTCACCTAAATAGTTTTTATTGATCATTGTCAGGTTTTGTATTTAATGTTACATATCATTGGATTCGTCTTGTCAGCCGCTATCCGAAAATAAGTATTAAAATATAACATTGTATTTAAAAAAACAAAGTTGTCCAATAAATCTCAAAAATTATTCAACCTAGCAAACAAATACTATTATCATATTGTAGTCCTGAATTTTGCATGCATGTTACTATCATACTTTTGGTGCTATTTAGGTGGCAAGAGCTGGTGAATCATCCTGTATGTATTTTTGAAAAGAAAATATTATACAAAGATAGAAGAAATATAGTTTTAAAGAGCTTGCTTTTTATTTGCTCGCTCAAATAAGATTCTTATAGTAATACTTTTCGTTAATATGAAAATATGACCTATTCGAAATATGAGAATGAATAGAAAAGATAATACTTATGAAAATAAGCACTTGGATGTGCTGTTAATATAATATATTCGTTATATAAATACATGTGCACACAATACGAGTTTCATTTTACGAATAAACCAAATTTATCTTCCCCGAGGAAATTAGAAAAGGTATCGTGACATCAACTCGCGAGAGAAAGAAAATGTGCAAGAGAAAAAAATAAAAAAAGACAATGAAAATATTCAACGAAAGACAAAAAAATTCACTTTAATGTGCTGTCAGTGAAGTTAATATAAACTCAACAATCCGACAAGTCTAAAACGAAGTGATGAAAATTTCGAGCATAGTTTATATAGATATATATATATCCTTTTAGTATCACGAAGGACAACAATATTACATCGACCAGAGAAAGCGATGAAATATCGTCTCATCGTCGAGCACGAAACATCTAAAGAATCTTAAATGTAACTTATTTTTAAGCAAATTTAGACAAAATTTAATAAAAGGATGGTACGAGTTGCTTAATAGTGCATTAATTATATTTTCAATTATATTTAGATAAAAGTAAAACCATTATTTTCAATTTTACGAATAATACCCACTTCGTTTTTATTCCAGAGATACTAAAAGCTGGAAAAAAAGACTCTTGACGATACGTAAATAAAAAATTGACTGTCGGTGACACGATAAGAACCATCGAGTGTTCGCAGTAAAACGATTAAAAATGGGAAAATTAATGAACGGTAGGATATAAAAGAAAACGATTTTTGGCTTATGCTGCTACCATTCTTCTTAAAGATGGATCCAAGTTAACGAAGCATATTGACAGTTTGAATTTATTCTCCTCCTCATTAGCAACATAATTAGCTTACAATTAGTGGGGTACGGTGAAATGCATTTCGGTGTTTGTCCAAGCGTGAAATGTTCTGAAATTTGTATTCTCGGTTCAGCGGTCGAATGGATACGCTTAAAATCCATCGAAAAGCCGTAGAGGAGACCTCGTGGCTGACCTACGTTGGTCGTTGAATATTTGATAGCATCCTGGGATACAGGAAGTGTGCTACGTATCGTTGTACGCGAGTAAATTCGTGTCGGTGCTATCAATACCTAGGATACACGTGACGAGCATTACATATCGCGCGTTGCACTTTCAAATCGATGTTTCACCTGATCGACTACTCTCTGTAAAGAATCTTCTTCGATAATAAAATTATTATTAACATTTTTTATTATTATTATTATTATTATTAAAATTTACAAATTTTACCTTTTATTATTTTGCCATTTATAATTTTGTTTTTATATTAAAATAAATCTAATTAAATAAATATCAATACTTTTATTATTAATTAATATACTATATTGTTTGTAAATTATTTAAGCTACCAAAGAAATTGAAATAAATTTTCAATAATATATTTATTAAATAAATTGACCACTAGTGTATTGAAATCTTTGACTACTATACTAATGAAAAGTCGATTGAATGTGATTATATTTCTAAAAAGAGAATTTGATTAAATGAAAAACAACTGATATCATCAATGAAGTTTATTTGACGGTATTCTTTGGGGTAACTGATATTAACGGTGCAAGAGAGATTCGATGCTTCCCTGACAATAATTCTCAATCAAGTTCCAAGCCTTCCCAACGATATACTCCCTCGGTTAGGCGCTTACTCGTTCCCAAACGACCATTCATTCTCTAGTGACGCACTCGAGAAGGCCAGCGGTTTATTTATCCGATAAAAGAGATGCCGAATGCCTTTTTTTTCTCCTCCTATTCGAACGAAACGTATGTCTTTTTGAATGTGTTGAAAACTAGAAGAGTTTCGTTGTTAATAAATGATGTTATTTTATTTTTTAGCTTTCGTGTTTTTCGTTGATAAACTCGCAAACGTTTAAAGTATGATCATTTATTCGTTTGCGAATATATTTTATACGATATATATGAAAACCTAAAGGTCTAAAACTTTCTTAACTTTTGCAATTAATGAGCACGAATGTTATGTCGTATGTATGTGTGTTTGTTTGTGTGTGTGTGTGTATGTACTCGGGACGCAACAAAACGAAGTTAATGAAATAAATATGTAGGGTGAAGGAACAATTATCATAAAAATAATGTCCATCGTGTTCCCATAGCTCGTAGAGAGAAATAACATTTAATAGGAGTTTGAAGAGAGGATACTTGTGCACTTGGACGATTTTGAAGTTCTTCTTCTTGGAACTTCCCCTCGTATCATCTTCTTCCAGTTGACAAAAAAAAAAGAAAAAGAAAAAGAAAAAAAAAAAGAAAAGAAAAATAAGTCGCAAAGTTTTCTTCTTTGCCTCGGTGGAAGGGTTCGTTACAACGTGGAAAAACTTTGAAGTATTTTTTTTTTTTTCTTTCTGTGTCGAGTTTGCAGTTACAAATTTGCTGAAGACGTTTTACAGGTTTAATTCACAGCTAGAAAATTATGAAGAAAATGCATGAAATGCGTTTACGGTATATAGAACGGATAGAGAAAGTATCGCGATACATTATGGATGAGTAAAGTTTATCTCGAACTAAGTGAAATCCTTCAAAAGGAGAGAAACTTCCTGTTTTAGACACGAATTTACAAAGAAAACAAAACAAAATATTCCTAGATGGACATTTCTCGTTGATATTAAAGCAAACCCTTGTACAATTAGGAAGTTCAAGGTAAAATTATTAAATACTACGTTGAGAAGAGGAGTTACTTACATTTTTCGTCGTTTGTCTTCTCAAGTTACCCCCAGTCATGTACAATTTACAAAGGATTTCTCTGAAGAGTTTTTGCAAAGTATCATACGCTTTTGTTATTGTATTTGTAACAAAAGTATGGCTATACTCTTGTAAAAAAGACAAACGAATAGAAAATTATACTTTGTTGGTGGTATGCTACGAAAGAAGAGTATCTCATTTATGTTTTGACGTTACCAGTTTGCTTAAGTTTTTACCGCAAACTCTCTCTTCAACAATTTCATGTTAGAAAACTTCTATTAAATAAATCGTAAAATATTTAAAAACATCTCGTATAATGTAACAAATGCACGTGTGTCATTTATGCCACATTATTCGTGTTTATCAAAGTACAATTTGATCTTTTTACTTACATTTCAATTATCCATCGTATATAATAGTAGTACCCAATATCCTTGAAATAAACTCAAATATTGTAACTTTGTGTCTGTTGTACTTTAGAATCTCATTAAATCTCGTTGATTTTATTTTTCGTTGGATCGATCGAGAAAGATCAACAAAACAGTGTTGAAATCCATTGAAATTATGTACTTTTCGTTATCGGTTCTAACCATTAAAGTATCCGATAAACGATCCGATTATATCAAGCATTTGCAAACTCCCATCTTCTTTATTATTTATGTATCTCTGTCTTTCTCTTGCTTAGGCAAATGCCATTAGCGAATGCACGTTGGGCGGTGAATAAGAACAGGGAGAGTGTGATAATCATACCAAAATCAAGGACGTCCGAGGAAGCGCCAGTTGACTTGATATCAGATGGAAAGTTACCGGATCCGGGCTCTAGCTCGAGTCCGCATAACTACTGCAAGTATACCGGCCAAGTATACCAACCCCCTTTCTCTCTCTGTTTGTGTATTTGTGTGTGTGTGTGTGTGTTTCCTTCTCGTCCAAATTTACACCTGATATAAAGTTCGATAACGAAAGCTACGTTTTCTACTTGTTCTTGTTCTTCTACTACTTCTTCTCAACTTTATTCTTTAATTGCTTCTTTCACTAATTAAGGATGCGGGAAATTACCGAGCTTAATTATTTTCTAATTAATGTACATGACTTACTTAGTATTTAACTTCTCTCTCTCTTAACTAAAATTAAACATATAAGTAAAAGATTTGATAAGAAAACATGTGTGCAGATCACACATAAATCCTATATGTTTGTCTCTCTTTCGAAGTGTTTCGTCAGTTTTCAAATCAGCCCCATTCTAAGGAAATTTTCACTTCAATAAATAGAGGTTAGTTAGAATGATGGGGGGTGGGAAGCATTCGAAGGGGTCGAATGGAAATCAAATCGAAGGACAAAATAGAGAAGGAGAAGGGAGTGTGTATAGGTACTGCATATGATCGATTCGAGGAAACATGTTCGGCTGCACCTGAGACATTTGGAGAGAGCAGAGAAGAGAAGCTTTCTCCGTAGTTTCTGTACCTTCGATAGACGACCAAGTACTGTTTGCACAACGCGTATAGACCCTTGTACCTATGTACCTACTCCTATCGGCCCACGTATTTCACTAGGATCTCTAATGAACGTTGAGTTATCGTCTAATGTTCTCCGTGGTTCGTTATCGTTGGTGATTGGAGTACCGATTCTACCACATCTAACCCCACTCCTCTCTCTCTTTCTACTTGAAATGAATAAAAACTAATGTGAAACATTTCTGGAATATCAAAAGAAATTGGCATTTTGCCCAATGTACTTTTAATCAATTCAAACATGACTGTTGCAATTGCAAGAATTCACTATGATAATGTTGTTTAACTTATTTAAGTATATTTTTCTTCAAGTAATGCGAATTTTTGGGAGAAGTAGAAGAAAAGAAGAAGTAGATAAAAAATAAGTTGAAAGGTTTAGGTCTATTTTAGTACAGAATTGAGTGGAACGTGGCGGGAAGCTTTTTACCCTTTCCGCGTTATAGACTTTTGAAAAAAAGAAGAGTAGTTACCTACTCGAAAACGTTTCTACGATTTTCTACGCGGAAAGAAACGCTTCGGGCGTTTTCTCGATTCGCGAAGAACATTTTTGTTCCTCTTATTTTTGCGAATGCGAAAAGCGAATTTTCCTGTACTTTAAACGCCGACTTTTTTTTTCAAACTTTCCCTTTTATGTCATACTGAAAAGAAAATGAATGAAATTGTCAATTGGAATGATTTGTCTTTTGTGATTATCTAGATGAATAAACAATCTGAAAATAGATCTACGTATATTGACTATCGTAGAAAATTTTGATAATGTTTATGAAGAACAATTTCGTTTATCTCATAGGAAAAAAAAAAAAAGGAAGGAACCGTAATATTGTCTGTCACGACGAAGACGCTTTACTATTTCAGTTTCTCATCGCCAAAACTGTCGAAATTCCTGATTGAAAAGCATTTCTAGTGCAAGAAGGATCGTACGGAAAGATCTAAAACCGAAACGAGTCTTCGATTTTCGATACGTGCGATATTCATCTTTCCCCTTCCTTCCTTCCTTCCTTCCTTCCTTCCTTCCTACCATCCTTTTGTCTTTTTTTATTATCTCGTCCTCAATGATGGTCGTTCTAGGTTTTTCATGCTTATATTTGTAAGGAACATTCTAGGAGATATCATCTCAACCTAGACGATTCACAAACCTATCGTTTTCGTTTAAAAAGAAAAAGCAGACAAATTTCTTGATCAAGTATACATATATATATAAAGGGTGCCCCGCCACGCGTTGCTGTGGCTCACAATCAGTCCGATACACACGTCTTTAAGTCAACGAATTTCCTTATACCCCCATCTGTTAGAATCTTATCGAACTAACAGAGATAATCATGACTCTTTGTTAATAAACAAATAATTCGCAATAAAATAATATTGCGATTATAAATTGAGATATAAACTATCCTATCTTTTAAGTTGGATAAAACTGCATATAGTGTGCAAAATTTGATTAAAATCAGTTCAGTAGTTTAGGAGTCCATTGCGGACAAACAACGTGACACGTAATTTATATATATTAAGATATATATGTATATATAGGTAAATTTTATTTAGGGTGAGAGGTGCGAGGTGAACATACACCCAGTTAAATCCTACTAATAAGATTTATTTAAAACAGGTATTAGAAAAAGTACAATATTAGTTTCACAATCTTACGGTTACAACTTAGATGAGCGACTGTATTCTTACAACTGATACAACTGTGACTGTTACAACTGATGTCTAACTACGGCTAAGACTATGACTGCTGTGACTACTGCTCTACTTCTACGACTGATACTGCTAACCTCTTATTTCTTTCCACGTCTTTTTATATCTGAAAATGACTTACACCCCTTTTGAGAGGGAAGGAGCTTACGAATCTTATTAACCAATAGCATAAGGATCCACCCCATAGTCCACCGACGGGTACAGCCTATAGTTTTCGATAGTGGGAACTATGCATAAAGAAACTTAATCTAGCACATCGGAATGTTACTCTTTTTATGGTATCGCATATGTTTACATAGGAATCTGAAATTCTTCAAAGGGTCCCGACACTGCACACATGGTTTTTTATTGCACCAATATATCCCGATAATCCTAAGGTTCGTTTATGGTTTTATGGCCTTCCTAATCTTTTCTTTTAGTCTCTGAATAGAGTTTTCCTTTCCAAAAAAATAAGATATAAAGAAAAGGACTGAATACTAGTTTTTCGTCTACATCTGCTACACTTAAAACTCTCCTACATATATGTATAGGACAGGCATGTGTATAAAAAAGATAAAAATACGTATGAATTGTATAAAATATTGCGTAATGATGATAAGAAGTGGAAGGGAGCATTATACAATTTTCCGTGTGAAAAAAACTAACAATTTTGTAAATAGTTCGAAATAAGAACTGTACGTATACTTATTACTCGTTGCAATTGATAACGTGATAAATATACGTGCTAGTATATTCGTAAGAAATAATTCATTTTATCTTTTGAGAAGGAAAGAAAAAAAAGGAAACAAAACAGTCTCTCTCATCTCTTAAAGATTAAAATTGTCTCTCGGGATTAGTCTTAGAGAGTAATCTCCATCCATCAAAATCAATCTATCCTTCGAGCGCACTTAAGAACGAGTACTCTGGTTCGATAAGAGATGCCATTCGATCCTTCGATGACTCGAAGGAAGGAAGGAAGGAAGAAAGGAAGAAATGAAAGAAATGAAAGAAAGAAAGAAAGAAAGAAATGTTCTTCCGGCAACTGATTCTAAGAGTAACGCTATCGTTCATCCCATTTATTTTCAAGAAAAGCTTCGTCATTAACGTTACCTCAAAGCTCCGAGTGCATCGAGATCGTTTCCAAGAGGATTCCGAGTTGATGCTTCGCTATTCTCCCAGAAGGATCCTCGATAATCCTTTCTGATGAATCTTCTATCGAAAAGAGAAAGAGAAAGAGAGTAGTAACCTTTCGTTCGGATCTAACTTGACGAAGACGTCCACGGCAGACGCAACTTAGAAATTATCTTCCCGAAGAAGGGAAAAGATCCTTTTCTTTTTTCGACTAGAAGAACATTTAGCTCGAAACCCTGCTCAAGTCGAATCGAGTGAAAGAGATTTGTTAGACTTACTTAGTGATATCCTAGTAACGTACTAAGGACACGAGTTTAGAAAGAGTATCGTCCTTTTGACGACAGTACTTTTTTTCCCTAGCGTTTGTTGACAAATTTAAGTAAGAAAAATAATTAATAGTTCGATGCATTGCAATTGTAAAGAAAATTCAAGAATTGAACAATTTACATTAATTTTAAAGCATGAATTTTTCAACACCTTTTTTTTATCCTTCCTCGTTCGATTTGTTTTTTTAATATTATTCAAGTAAATATCATTCGTAACTTTATCTCCTGCAAATGAAAAGAAAATAGACTTCTTTTAAGAAGAACCACCGATTCCTAACCGATCCACTAGACGAAATTTCTATTTTATCGGTTCGGTCGATGCCAGCCAGAATCGCGATTGACATTGGCAGAAGAATACGAAGCGAATGATTCAACTTGGCTTTTTTTAAAGAAGAAATAGCTAAGATCCCGTCCAAGACGTTCTATCAGACATCGATGTCCCCGATATCAAATAGACTACGTTTCTCGATTCGGAAAAAGAACTCAAGTTATGTTGGAAAAGCTTGCCAAAGAATCTTATATATATATATTAATTGTTGCACTGGACTAATACTTACACTTCTAAACTAACAAGAATTTTTACAGAAATAATGTACTCATGTAAAAATAGAAATTCAAGACATCGTTCAAAAGCAAACGATTTCTATGGATAGGTTTTGAGTGGTGTAGAATCTCACTGGCAATGGAAGTAAATTCGAAATCCAACGCAGCATTGCTCGGCATCCTTGGCATTGCGGATTCTCTGCAGGATCGAACGAGCACTTTGCTATTGTTGCCGGTTAATTAAGGGAATTGCTGAAAGATTAAGGAGCTACCTCTTCTTATAATCCCTACTCCAAACTTCTTTCTTCTCTACTCTAATACCAAACTCCCTTTATTTTATCTATTTACTCTATGTTTCTCTTTCTCTATTTATTCTTTGTTCAATTAATCTCGATTGAAGGTTCTACGTGTTTTCATCTAACATAAAGTATCGATTATTTTACATCTATTTTTTTCATTTAATGGTTTATATATAATATTATTGTTGAACTAACTCTGAGAACTACTTATGAACGTATTATTATAACTTCAAATGCTTTATTGATAGATATCTCGAAGTTGGTATAAGTGACCACGAACAACCAGAAAATAATGGAGTTAAACCTTCAAGCTTTCAAAATAAACGACTCAATTATTATAACGAATGTTCAATTGAAAAAATTCAACATAAATATTAAATCCATTACGAAACATTGTGATGCTCTTAGTATATATTTGCGGCAAACCATAAAGAGAGTTACGGAGGACAAGTTGCACGTTAACCGCAAGAATCCTCTGTATACAGGGACGGACTGGTCACTCTGGAGCTAGAGTTAGGGTCCTTTAGCTAATTGCTTTCGCATGAGCGAGCGATTTAGTTTCACAATCGAACCCTTTCACCCATTATCTTCGTCAACGTTCATTCGTTCAAACCCCAGATAATGGGAACATTGATCAACCAAATGATAAAGGGAATCTAGAAAGTGCACTGCTCTTTTGGACCAATCAAATAAATGAAAAGAAATCAAAATATTTGATAAATTATCAACGAAATTTCTTCTTTTGACTTCTTTCTTTCTTTTTGAAATTAATTATTTTAATTTTTTTCCTTTTTTTGTTCTTCTTGTCATTTACAGAGATTCGATTTTTAATGAATCCTTTGATGAATGAAAAGTGGAATTTAAAAGGGTCAAATAGTTTTTATATGCTAATATACCGATAACTCAGATACATATTATTACATGTCAGATTCAGGAGTATCTAGAAGGATGTAATTTATGTTCATCTTCAAATACAATAAATAACTAAGGAACTGATATGTTAATTGGATTAATTGAAAAAGATTTATAAAAGATAGGTGCTAAATTTTAGTATATTTTGTTAGATAAATGTTCAAAGATAACAATTGGAATCTAATTAGAGTACAAGGCATTGCTGATGATTTGATACACATCTAAAATAGATTATTTATAAAGTATAAATGTAAATTTGGTATTAACACAAGATGGGAACGTTATGATCATTAGCACGTAAGGGATAAGTAAGCAGACTGACACGGGGTGTATCAAACTACTGAAAGTTCTAGGCTGAAGTTTAGTCGATCGATAAGCGATAACCGTGGAAGGCGATGCGCGTAGCACTCGGATACGTTGTCGAATTATCTCAATTAACGTCGTTAGCCGACCAACGCGAACCGACGAATCCGACACACACAACACAGCCAGCTGCACCAAATTGCACTCTGCTGTAACGAGGCGCAAACACGAAAGCGTCGTCGCGCGACAATGACGAATTAATGCACGCTTCAAGACCGCGGTCTACTTAATCGACCGTACACACACACACTATTTTCCATTAACGCAGGCACTACGGTTTGTTTAATTATGCTACGACTCTAATAAATATTACTACTTTTCAACATGATCTTAGAACATTAATGAGACGAAACTTCACAAATGCTAGTCGTTTAATCGCTCTTTCATCGTTATTTTCACCAGTTATCTATGATTGACGAGTATACTCGTTAATTTATTAGACAATGTCTAGGGAAAGTATGTATTTATTATATATTAATGTATATTAATGTTAATTGAGATAAGTATAAAAGAAAATCTTTTGTGTTTTTTTTTTATTGATAGGATGAGAGTGATCGTCGTCGACACGATGGGAAAGTTTTACGATCGAAACTTGTATAATTTTGTCGTTCTAACGAAAGCTTTTGACGATAGCATATTATGATTCAAAGTTTTTATTCGACAAGGAACGAAGAAGAATCATCGGTTCGTCCATGAAGTTTCGTTGGGTTTCGAAGTTTATCAAGTTTTATCCGAGAGAACGCACTCCGATTTCGAACGTCACGTGGAACCGGATGCAACAGCTTGCTGCGCACGGTCGAACCGGCTGCGTTTCCGATTTAATACGATTCCTGAGCCGTGAATAAATATTTCATCACTGCCAAGTTATTTCACACTTCGTTCGTCTTCTTTATCTCAATATATTATATACATATCTCTCTTTTTATTCATATTTTGAATTATTTCGAAAGAAATTGAAAATCAAAGAAAAGAATTCTTATAATCGTATTGATAATTTGGTTAACATATCTACATAAAATGTTAAATAATTTTTCAGATGGAATTTTCTTGTCAAATGTATTATCTCCAACGAGAATAAGTCAAGATGTACATTCATTTTGTATCAGACATACTACAAATAATATAGTGCATGTGCGCGGTACCCTTATATATACATGTATAACTATAGATATCGTAGGTGTTCTCGAAGACAAACAGAGAACATGTCTCAAGGGAATCCCGATATACGAAATTCAATGACCTATATATACTCTAACATCCATTTTCCGCACAATGCTATTCTCCGCTATGGAATGTTCGCTCTCCCCGTATTGACTTAGTGTATCGATATCTATGATCGCTAGTAGTTGCTAACGTCACCCACAAGTCTGAAGATTTTACTTTTTAGCTTTTCATCTAATCGTATTATTCAAAAATTCGACTTATTATTGCATTAGTTGGAATTCTAAATGGGGTACTATTTTATTTTCGTAGAACGAAAACAGAGCATTGCGACTGAAGGAACCCGCATCCTTGGCCTTATCCGCTGGAAATTCTGGTGGTTACATGGACCCAGATGGTACCGCCATTGTGATGTCATCCGAACTATTGCCTGCTCCTACACCCGATCCAAGAGTTACGTGGAATTATTTCGACGAGCAAGGGTAAGCTCTCCAAGTTTTTCTGTAATATGTCAAACCTATATGTAGGAAGACAAAAATATTACAATATTACAAATTAAAGCCAGTAAAATCATATATAATAATATTTCGATGAAATTTATCTTCGTTTTGTAAATGTAAACATATTTTTTATTCTTTTTCTTTTTTTTTGTCATTATTCACATAGGATTCTAATTGATATTATATATTCGTGTTAAATAATTAATATAATATGAGAAATGTAAAATGTCACGTTTTAAATGGAATAAATTTGAACCTAGATAACATTCGGAAATACTATCATAAAAGCAAAACTGTCTCGCAACTCTCGAAATTATTTTCGCAACTAAATTCATCGGCCATAGTTACTGTGTGTACTACTAAAAACGGGTATACGGGTTGTGCGCGGTATTTAATACAACGCTTACAAAAAAAAGAACGTTTAACGGCAAGTTTAATCCACAATCGGAACTATGAATTATATCTCTCTGGTTGCCATACGCATACCTATGTGAATATACATATACGAGTATATGATACGTGTTTCGCGAGAATAAATTATAATATTAGGTTTTTATTGTAGATATGTTTCGAGGGGTGGTTTGCGAGCTGGTGAGGATCCATACGCAAGAAATAAATTCAATCAAGAAGCCTCGGATGGTCTTCCAAGTAATCGGGATATTCCTGATACACGTAGTGCAATGTGAGTAGTAATAATAACAATAATAATAATAAATAGTAACTCGTAAATGAAATCGAATTTATTGACAAATCCTTATGTCATTTATTTGACGATCGATTTGCAATCAACTTCAATTACATTTGTAAACGTATCTCTGTCATATTAGAAAGATCCAACAAAAGTAACAAATTATATCGTGAATAATAATAATAATAATAATAATGCAATTGATCGAAGTTAATGACGAATCGATTCGACGAAATTCAACGAACAAGAAAAATACGAAAACATTAACGATGAAAGAGAAAAATGTGAAGGGAAAATCAATTGTTAAATGTCGATCTATCAATCCTTTTATACACTATTATCAAAGTCTTCGCGAATTTTACGGAAAACAATATTCCTCTTCTGTGATCGCCAAGATCGCGGCATATCGTTGGGAATTCATGGGACCCCGTGGCAAACAGCGTTATATCGAAGCCGCCAGAAAGCAATGGCTTCGTCGAAGAAAAGCGTCAATGGCTCGTAAGAAATAGCTTCAAACGACCCTACGACCTACGACATTCTTCAAGAAACCGATAGAAAGTAAGCTTTCTCGGATGAATGAACTTTCATCAAATTGATTGACTTACTTCTTATTTGTCTCGATAATTTTTCAAATAATCAAACTCAATTTTTTTTATTTAACTTTACTTCATTGCGTGTTTGTATGTCAATACAATATTTATTAATTGAAACATTAACTCTAGGATATACCTGAAAAAATTACTGTACAAGAGTTAATATGGAAATCAAACAAAAAAAAATCAAATCGTTGAAGAAGACTATTTATATTTTTTTGTATACCATTTTATTAATCGAAACGTCCTAAAAATAATGTATTGTATAAAATTGTATCCATTGTAATATCTCGTGATTAAATATCGTCGAGTTAAATAAAATAATCAAAGGAATGAATTCTCTTCTTAAATTTGTTATAAACGAAAAAAATACTCTTTCAATTTATAGATTTTTCCCAATGTTATTGTTTCCCTTTGTATTTTACTAGCGGAAAAGTGGAATAATATCATTCATTATAAACGAACCCTCGAGACTTGTGGTAAAGTCGTATAAGTCAATTATTCAACAAGTGCAACGTCATATAGGAGAACACGCTACGCTCTGAATAAACTATTGCTTCTGTTTGTCTGGACGAATTATGGAAACAAATTTACGAAAAGCTAAAACTATGTAAGAGAGATAGAAAATGAGAAAGAGAGAAAAGAGAAAGAGTTATCATAGAATAAATCTGAAAATCGTATTATATATTATTTCTACAAAATATCGACAATGCAATATGCATCTTGTTACACGTGCACGTTTTATAAAATATTTTTAGTTAACAAAGTTACAGAGTATAGTAAAAATTTGTTCGTATTTTATAACACGATGGTATTTATCGTATCGTATTTCTAACACGATGCAAAAATATATGCATGTATGCATATGAGTATAAAATGCAGTTAACGTATGATGCAAAAAGTATTAAATACACTTGCTCAACTCGTATTACTTACATTATGTAAGTAGGGACGTTTCCTAGGTTTTTTTGATTCTCTTGAAGAGACTTTCGATCGATATTACTACTTCGTCATTTCCAACTCCGCTTTGTATTTGAGAATTCAAATGGAATCCTTGTCCTCGATTTTCCTCGACTTTCTCTACCGAAGTGTATAAGGGTTCTTCAGTCTTCTCCAGCATGATCTAATTTCCGATGTCACCCTACACGCTTGTCACGTTCCCAACGAAACTATTTCTCCTAAGCTGTGGCAATCAACAAGTAAAGAAACTCTGCTTTTGTTCTTAAATGTATGATAAAAGTTATCTCTACATAATTTTTAATACAACTACAAAAAGGTAGTTTCACTTTTTACAATTATTTGCAAAGTATCACACGAAATTGAGTAAAATACTAAAACACGTAGATACCATTAATAACGAGTTGGAAACGTAAATGACGATTCTCATTTTGAACGTCTTTCTTATGATAAAAGAAGTTCGAAAATCGTGTCACGAGGTTGCTAGGTGTCTTTAGAGGACCCCACGACAAAAGGGTGACATCTTCTGCAATACACTTGGACCGATACAATAGGACCTTCCGACATCGTTGTGTTGTGTTGAATGAAAGCTCGAGCTGTACTACTTGCATTGAGTTGTACAAGCGAATTGCGTGTACTACCTATACACAAAGGTAAGAAAATATCAAGGGAAATTGAGCATAAGTCGAATCACGAGAATCTATATCGTATATATATATATATGAGTTTGAAAAGATAGAACTTTGTGTTATCATCATCATTATTTCTATATCGAGAATGGTCGAGATAAAACTCGGTAGGACAATATCCGGGCCCTGTACTATACCAACGATTCTTTATCTCGATCATTTAGTGAACGTATTTTTCTCTCTCTCTCTCTCTCTCTTTTTATCCCTTTTTTACTTTTCTTGACTTTTCTTCTTTTTTTCTTTTACTATCTTTCTTATCTACTTCGTCCTTCTTTTTCGTCTTTTTACCTTCTATTCTTATTCTAGCAGGACAAAACGTCAAGAGGTTCTTTCTAACTCGGCAACTCGTGACAACAATATTTTTATGACGTGTTCGCGGAGATCGGCGAAGCGGCTTTGTAGCAAAGTTTCGAGCTACCGGAGATAAGTCAGAGACGAAAATCCCCAACGTAAATTTGTGAAGGTACTTTTAAAACTTCTAGGGGTAGCATTATCATCATCGGGTGGTGGAACTGCATTAAGATGAAACTTCCTCTCGAATGCCGTCAGCTTTTTAAAACTCTAAGATAAATATACGTAATCTTTGGTTTTACTCTTTAACGAGTTACGATTAATTTTTGACAACAATATTATTATCGATATTTTGTTAACGAGTAGAAGTCAAAGTATTATCAAAATAATTTGGAGTTAATCATAATTCAAATTTGTAACATTCAAGATTAATATCTAATTGAATATACTTTTATATTTGTTAAGGGAAATAATTTTTGTAGCTTTTTCCAAGAAAACATTTGAAAAGTGCATCGAATCGATGTATAAAACGTTAAATCCTATTATGAGAAAAACAAGTTTTCCTCTTTTCTATCTCGCTGTTGATCCGCCTTCACAATATCGCCGATCTCCAATGGTCCTAACTGGAAGGGACGACCGGAAATCTGTCGTCCACAGTTTCTGTCACATTCAGACTGTATATCTCCCTATAATTGGACGATGCCTTCGTCGAGCCCTTATCGGGGTTAATATTGCTCTTTCCATGGAGGAATTTAAAAAGAATCGATGAACACAACTTCGTTCCTAAAGATTCAAACTTTTGTTGAAGGGTTTCGATGGTAGGTTGGACAATGAAAGGAAGTTGGATAGCGAAAGACGATTCAGAGCTAAATATCGAAACGAACAGCTTAGAAAAGACGACGAAAAGTGCCTCTCATTGACTCTCTCTTTCTCTCTCTCTTTCTCTCTCTCTCTCTCTCTCTTTCTTTCGGTTTATTCCGATGAATGCAAACCTTTATGCCATCCTCGCTAAATACGTAACTTCAAATTGAATTAAGTTGAGCGTAGCGTAAGCTCTCGTAGCTCCTTTTATAACGAATTCAAATAGGGCAACGCTTCATTAGCCGAGTAAACGATCGATCCTCGTCGTTCTTTTAGTTTACCGAATTCTCGGATAAATTCTACCGATGAAACAAACATTTTAAACTCGCAGATTTTTAGATTCGATATATTATATATGAGTTGTTTAATTTAGATAGTGTATTAAGTCCATTTGCGCGTTGGATTTAATTTAAAAATATAAATAACAGATATGACATAGTAGAATAATATTTTTTAATTTCTAAAGGTGTTAAATTTATCAACCCAATTAGCATAATTAACATCATTTCAAAAATAATATGTTTTTGATTTTCATAATTGGACTTAGGCCATTTTCATAATACAATTTTTATACCATTCAAATGTAAAAGAACAAATGATTTATTTCTGTCACATTATTTCAAATTGGAGTATAATAAATTATTAAAAGTGAGAAACTCTCCTCTAGAGGGAAAAAAAAAACAACTTATTTGACCTTAATGTTGGTAGCAGTCGTTCCGTCGACTTACAATTAGTTTTCGCGTTCGGAAAACTCTCGCCATCGATATTCCTTTCTTTGTGAAAGTACTTTAATAAAAATAATCGAAAGAAAACCGCGATTTCTTTCGAATGAGACAACGAATAATGGATCCTCGAAGCGAAGAAGATAAAGTTTATTACCGTTAAGGACAATTCCTTCTTTATGCTCCTCTGACCGTCCTTTGCTTTACTTCACTTCGCTTCTCTTCGCTTCTCTTCGCTTTGCTTCCTTTCTATGGCTTTTTTTTATCGTTCAACCTGCTGACGCGAACTCAGAATTTTTTTTCTTCCTTTTTTTTTATATCTTTACCTTCGTAATACTTTTTTTTTTCTTTTTACAAAATCCTTCTGTCGTTTAAGAAGAAAATATTTTGCTACTTTCCGATAGTTTCTTCGTGTAATATAACTTTACATTGATTCGATTGATTATTTACGAATAATTCACAGTTTCATTTGCATTGATGAATTCTATTTATTAAAATAAAAAATATACTATATTATATTTATTAAATATACTAAAATATTAATCTTTTTGCTTACCAAAGGACCCAGACCTTTTTTGCAACTTGAGTCATTTTTCTCAATTGTTCAACTTTGGGAATTTTTTTAAACATATTTAAATTTAATTTAAAGCTATAAAACCTATATAGTCTTTTTAAGTAAGTATTAAAGAAGTCTTTAAAAAAATGTTGAAGTAAATCTGTGCAATAGTTTCTTTTTTATAACGATTTTTCTCATCCGAGTCCAAAGGACTCGGGTGTGGTAAGCGTGTTACTCCTGGAAGGGTGGTAAGCAAAGAGGTTAAATATATATATATATATTATTTATTATTTATTAAAATAAAATATACTAGGTTCATTTTAATTTAGTTTAAAATAAATAATGTTATATAAAATAAATGAGATGAACTCATTTTATTTTAAATTTTGACTTAAAACACTTTAATAATTATGAGCACATATATTGGCTATCTAGCATTATTTATTTATTTCATTTACGAAAATTGATCGGTGTATTTTCTACACTCACTGTATATACTCTAATTTAGATTTAGAGTCAATTATACGTTTAATAACATTCATTGTTTAACGGATTCTATTGGAATGAATTTTCCCGTGAAGAAAATGCCAAATAACTAATTGGAACGTAGGAAAGACGAAAGTGTATATAATTTGGTAGGATTTTAATTGGAAAATTACGAGTAATTAAGAACTGTCGTGAATAATTTGCCTCTTCAAAAGTTTCGATTTAAAGAAAAAAGTAAAAAGAAAAAAGAAAAAAAAAGAAATAAATAAATGGAAGAGATTTTGGTAATGTTTGTAAGATCGAAGAGAAAAAGGTGAGAATTCGTAGCGTTCATTTGGAACGTGAGAAGTATTCGCATAGAAAGTTCACTCGACAAGTTTCCTCCTTTGGACAAAGCTCGGTCGAGAGATAAGATAAACGAAAAGACGATCCTGACGAGTAAACCCCTTTCTTTCCTTTCTTTTTCTTTACTCTCTTTTTTTTTCTTCTCCTCTTGCACACCTTTCTCAGATACTAGGTGGAGGATCGAGTCTCTGTTTAGATGTGCTCGAGGGAGATTAAAAAATGCTAAAGTCGAGTAATCTTCAATGGATGAATACAAACAAACAAACAAACAAATAAAAAAAAAAAATAATAATGGAAAAGAAATACAGCGTATTTCGGGCATTTCGTCGAATAGAGGCATTTGCAAAAAAAAAAAAACAAAAAAAAATTTTTCAACCTTTCGCCAGAGGGGAAAAATATATTTTGTATTTTTATTTAACACGAGAGAGAGAGAGAGAGAGAGAGAGAGAGAGAGAGGGATAAAAAAAAAAAGAAGAAAGAATGAGAGGCACTTGCAGAGCCTTTTTCGACGATACGTCCCATGCTTTTCATCTATACGTAGAAAGAACAAAAACAAAAAAATATGATGCAAAAAGCGACGCTCGATGCATCCCGCACGATATGTATGCAAATACAATGGTTTGCACCTGGAAAACTAAACCCACCTTTCTTCCATCATTCCGTCTCCTCACCATGCCTACCGAATAATTATGTTTGTTTTCCATTTAAGTTGTTTGCACCACTATTTGCATCACTACCAAACTGAGACGTTTCACGCTTCTCTTCTTCCTTATAACTAAAATTTATTTTAATACTATATCGAATAGATAATATAATATATTAATTATTTATAATTAATTAAAATTAACTTTTATATATATAATTAAATAATATAAATTATATATAATATGTAAATTAAATATAATATAATATAATCTTTAATATAGAATTATTGTTTTTATATATTATTTTATTATTTAATTTATGTATTATATTACTATTAACATATATAAAGGTATCAAATTTATTACCTTAATTAGCATAATTAACATTATCTAAGAAATAATATATTTTTGATCTCTATGATTAAACTTAGGCTACTTTCACTTTATAATATAATATATTAATTATGTATAATTTAATAAAATTAATTTATATATATATAATTAAATAGTATAATATATAAATTAAATATAATATAATATAATCTCTAATATAGAATTATTTTAGATATTATTTTATTATTTAATTTATATATTATATTACTATTAACATATATAAAGGTATCAAATTTATTACCTTAATTAACATAATTAACATTATCTAAGAAATAATATATTTTTGATCTCTAATATTAGACTTAGGTCACTTTCACTTTATACAAATTAAAAAAAAAAGGAATAATATATATTATAATCTTTTGTCTTCTCTTAACAATGTTCGATTATTATTACATAGTAAAATCGTCTCACGAGTAATCAAACAAACAAAAGGAGATAGAGAAAGAGAAAAAGAAGTGTTTGGTAAGAGAAAGATGTGATTCGTCTCGGGGAAAGTACTCTCGATCCATGTACCTATCTTGAAAGACAAGAAAGGATTCCGGCAAAAGAGAAGAGAAAGAGAAAAGATCGGTAGGTGCACGTACGCGTAGACGATCCCACGGAATCGAGAAGGAATGCCTTTCGTGGATGCTGACGAGCATGGATTAAGAGCACGGCCGACTACTTTCTCAGGAATATAAATCGTTTCGACTTGATCGAGAAGAGATACCTAAGTATATACTTACTTACGTGCTTCTCTACTAAAACCCAACCGAGCCAACGTTATTATCGCTACAAATATCACGACCTTTCTTTCCTCTTCCTCGTTTGAAATAAAAAAACAAACAGACAAAAAATCCAATCTTTTTGCTCGTTCTCTTCCTGACTTTCTTCCTATCCTCGAGATATTTATTGGCCAATCTTTTATTACTTAGATGTACAAATGTTGATCTGCTTTTGTTGAAGTGAAAATTTCTTTAGAATGAAGATTATTTGAAAAAAGCGAACGAAAATTCATGATAACGGTAACGAAACGATGAAACGTAGGTTTTGTTGTTCAAAACGGTGCTTCGTAGTCCCTACTCCTGTCTACTAAGTGTTGTAGATGTGTGTGTTTGTATGCAACTGCATACTACGAAGCAAAGTTTTTATTATAAATATATTATGATATGTTTCAGTTTTGGAGAAAAAAAATGTCCAATTAGTTATAAAAAAGGTTTTTATTTCAATTTTCAACAGAGTTATTAATTTTCAAACAATTTTTTGTTGCAAGTAGGGTAATTTTTTCGATGCTCTTTAACAAAAAAGTTTGATGATGAATATCTTTTGAACGCTTAATTTAATCGTCAAAACATAAGACACCATTTTTATAGAGCAGTTAATTTCCTACAAAAATTTGTATTGTACATTTTATAATAGTCATTTATTGTCGAGTTATAAAATTCATAAACAAAAATGAAATTTGTCTGAAAGTAATCAAACTTAAATCTTCAATATCATTCAAATGGTGAGGTTTACGGAAAAAATATAAGATACCTTTTTTGTAGAGCATTAAATTTCCTACAAAATTTGTCTAAAACATTTTTCTGTACAATCAATTAATGATGAGGTATGAATTTTATTCTATTGGACTGAGAAAAAAAATAAAAAACTGCGATGCGGAGAGGATCTTCCTATTAAAATTAAGGACTCATATTTAGTGAGAATTTTTTGAAGGTGTCTAGCAACCCATTTTTCCGTGTCACTTGTAAAAAAAAAAATAATTGATTTTTTTGTCCCACCCTAATACACATCCTTCTTATAGAGTTGCCCTGCTGATCCTTACGAATATTTAAACGATATTTTTATATTTTATTATTTTCGATAAATAAAATATAATTATATAATATAACCATAATACTCTAGTCGCATAGTTGATATTTCTACTTTTCGCTTCTTCACGTTACGGTGCGCCGACAGTCGAATTTTGGGCCTGTCGAGAAACTAAACAGAAACGGGCTGGGCGACGAACGTGTTAAGTATGCATTATCGCGTGTATAACTAGTATTCTAAAAATGGAAATAAAACTATAGACGAGAATACTGAATTAAAAAGAAGAATCCTTTTTTTTTTTTTTTTTTTACTTTGAACGAATTTACGATCCATTTTCTTGTAATTTATTCGAGAAAGTCGTGAAAAGACGAACACTCGAGAATTCTTTAACGAGAAATGAAGTATAACTCTTTTTCTTTTTCTTCTTCTTCTTGCAGTTCGAGGAAAAGCGATAATAGTCGGTGGCCAGGGATACAAGGATTACGAGGTGGGACGTAAATCCAAAGGAGAAAATAATTGGCTAGCGATATTCTATTTTTTCTATCTTGTTTTTTTTTTTTCTTTATCGTTCGGCATCGATATCGTGCGTCAGGTGCTCTGTTACCGCCGTAAACGCTAGGGAAATTAGTTTAGTCTCCGAGAAGAGAGAAAAACGAAAACGAATAAGAAAGAAGGATGAAGAGGAAGAAAAAAAAAATGCTAAGAGAAAAGTATGAACGAGAAAAGAGAGAGAGAGAGAGAGAGAGAGAGAGAGAAAGAAAGAAAGAACTCAGGCTTGAGAGTTACCAAAAAAGGTTATCGTTACGTTAGTTTGCGCCTAGGTATACGTGCTCGTTTAAGTATTCACGTCGAAAAATAAAAAATAAAACGAAAAAAAAAACAGGGTAACAAGGTGGTCCAAAAGTTTTTGATTTTAAAAAGCCCCCTTTTATGTTTTATTCATCAAAAAGCGAACTTTTCCAGGTAATAGGATGATGCACAGGACGGTGCACAGCTGACGTTTTATGCACGATGATGGTAAAGGCAATCGATCGAAATAGTAAATGAACGAACGTTTCTCCTCGTTTAAATTAGAATCATTTATTTTCCTTGATATTGAATAATATTTTCTAAAGTTTTTTTTGTTTTTTTTTTTTCCTGACACGTTGCAATTGATGATGTCTGTGTTTTTACGTAAAACTTATAATATAATATAATATAATATAATAGTTTATTCGTCAGTATACTATAATAATGTTTTCAATTATATTTTTCACCATCCACATTAATTTTCTCATTTTGTCGTGTCAATGAAAAAATTGACAACGCTTAGGATTATTTTGTCGCATTTCACATTTCACATTTCACATTTTACAAATGTGAAGCATCATTCGAATAGAAAGAAAAAGTAAAGTCACGAGAGCAAACGTTACTTTCGCGACTCGCGATTGTGTCCCATGTTCAGAGAAACGTCGTTTTACTCTATCACAAAAGTGCAAATGTAAAATGGTATGGAGAAAGGGGCTGAAAACGAGGTAAGAAAGGGAAAGACTAAGGTAAGAGAGGTTGCAAGAGGTCGAAGAACGTTATTGCACCACCTTCGGAGAAATTACGAGAAACGACGGAATATCTGAATGAACAGAGAAAGAGAAAGAGAAAGAGAGGGAAAGGGGAAATGGGTAAAAGCACGATAGGGACGAAGAAGCAACGAACTACGTTGTTCTCAAAAACTTATACGAAATTAGATTTTAAATTCAGCCCTTTTCTATCCGTAATATTCTCTTTTCTAAAGCGACCCTTTAAATTGTAAGAAAATAGAAATGCAAGTAGTAATAGTAGTAGTAGTAGTAGTAGTAGTAGTAGTCACGATTCTTCTTTTCGAAATTTACAGCAACGTAACGCGTAGGACAAACAGAAAGAAAGAACGGTTATTTTTTTTTTCTTTTTCTATTTGCGTAAAGAAAGAAAATGTTGAGAGAGGGAGAGAGAAAAATCTTTTCGAGATTCTGTACACTTTTCGTTTCCCTCAAGACGATGCATTTTCGTCTTTGAGCGTAAAAATAATGAGAAACGCTAACGCGAGCTTTACGAGGGACGCGAAGTCGTTTTATAATGTATATGTATGTATGTACATAAATGAACATACATTTCGTACATATGTAAATATACATATATATATATATACATAGATAGAGGATAGATAGAAGCTCTGAAGAAAAATCGAGACATTTTGCTATGTTTTTGGATATTAAGGGACCTACTCTCTGTACATACTTACGTAGACGCGTTGAATATCGTTAATATTAATGTCTTCTACGATCGAAGCTTTGACGTTGGAACGAGTAGAATTAATCGATCGTATCCATGTATAATGTAATACGTTGAACAGTCTCGACAGAAGGATCCAAAGGCATATTGGCTTTGATAGCTCCGTGTAAACGTGACATAACTTCGAACGAGTGATCACGTGACACAGTTTTACGAAAACAACCTTTCGTTTTATCTCGAGAACCCAAATGAAATTTGTCTAACCGTTGTATGATAGAAACTGTCGTCAATTCTTTTTCTCTCTCTTTTTGCCGCATTATTATTTTTTTTTTTCGAGAAAAACCAACAAATTTGAAAGGGCCAATGCAATTTCCCAAAATTATTACGTCGTTGCGATTCGTGAGTCCAGCTTAACGAGATTACCATTTCAAACAAAATCACCATTGGGTTTAGCGTTGACGAGCCGAACGGTGAATTCTGAAAAAAATGAATTTTTCCATTTTCAACTCACTCAAGCGTACCGTCCATTATTCTCTCTTTCTCTCTCTCTCTCTCTCTCTCTCTCTCTCTTTGTTTTCCCCTTTATATCCTTCTCTCTACACTCTTTGAATGTTGGATAAGAGGCTTTTGTGAATAGCCGACGATCAACGACCAATCAATAGAGAGACAAGTAAATGTGTTGTCGACTCCTATCTACGACTTACTGTCGTTTACCATCTGATTTACATAATTAATCGTACTACGTTGGTACGATCAAATATTTTTACGAAGAAACCAAATACCAACGTTATTTTAACGTGATTGTGTGAAACGAAGGAAAAAAATAAAATTCGAATAAGTAACATAATTGGCACCGATAGAATTCAGAATGTGCGTAATATTGGGACTTTGATCAAGGGGTCCGCGCTCAGGGACGAGAACACTGGTAGGATTTAATATTTGCAGCAATGAACTTTCGAATTCCTAATGCCAATTAAATACTAATAATATAGTTAATAGAATTTTCGAGCTTGAAGATAATTTAATTGAAATTTAACCACAATGTGTTTCCCTTTTACGAAGAGTTGTGAGTCGAAATGAACGGACTTCCGTGAGAATATCGATATCACGATCCGAATTTCAATATCGTCGTGGCCACGCCATCGTGACTATTCACACGCGGTACCGACAACGAGCGGATGAGAGAAAAACCAAAATAGGAAGAGAGAAATACCAGGGGGACGAATTTGCATACTATGATTTCGAACAAATCCAATATTTCTAGAATGAGGGCATAAAGTTGAATGATCAAGAGGTAGAACTGAGTTTATTCTCTATTATTTTATTAATCAAATTTTATTTTTTAATGAAGTTATTTTTCGTTTAATTATTTTACCTATTGTTAATAGGTAAGTACATTTTCTTTTGAGTCTCTTTAAATGAATAATGGAAGAGAGAGAGAGAGAGAGAAAGAGAGAGAGAGACATAAAGTGAAAAGTAAAAAACAAATATTAAGTTACATTCAAGTAAAATGGGCCAAGTGGATAAACGTACCGTATAAACAAAAATTCAAGCAACTTAGCACGTTAGTCGTGCCAAGTCAAACATTTGCCATTTCGGCTGAATGCCATACCAAGGAAGCATCTTTCCCTTTGCTACAATCTCGTCGTAGGATAAATTAATTTGTAAACGAGCGATATATAAGCCAAACGATTCAACACTGTCATCGTCGCACTGTCGTCGCACTGTCGTCGCACACTTCTCCCAAATTCCAAAACCACGATCATTCATAATCATCGATTCAACCATGCGATGTATTTCTTGATTAAAATACAAAATATGGTGATTCGGATGGGAAACGTAGCTTAAAAATGGTACAAGATACAAGAAAAATAATTTTGTTAAAACCGAGAGAAAAACGGCCAGGATCTGTCCGTCTCTCGTATATAAAAATGATGAAAATATGACGAATTCAATTATTTCATAGAATGGTCGCACAGAGTTTACCGGTTGGCCAATTTCAGCGTACCTAAATAAATGTAAAAATCTGAAAATTGTACCGAGAGATAGGGTACATTCATGTATTCTATATACACACCGAACGCGTACACGTACTATATGTATATATATATATATATATATATATATATATATATATACTACATACTATATATATATATATATACGAGTATAGCTGAATTCAGACAGATTTATGCGTACTGCCTTCGTATTTTTATTGCAAGCCCCAGTCGGGCTGAATAGGGTTATAAGTCACGCGTTACGAGCTACGTTCGATATAATCTCGCGTGCGAAGAAGAATAGAACTTTATTCGAATAATGCAAATAAAGGTGAAGAATAATTAAGCTAACGCAAACGTCTCGCGTTATTCCACAAGAACAATATGGTAACAACGTAAAACGATATGACGTATCAAAAGCAGATAGAATGTCAAATGAATAGTGGAATCTATAGTAAAACCCGATATATGCGATCAAAATTTAATGGTATGTTAATCGTTGCTACTTCCAATTATTTCACAAGTATACTTTCAAATATATGTGAGAAATATTTTACATTAGAAATTATTGTGATATTATAATGTATAATATAATATATTTCGAGAGAAATATTTCATATTAAATTAAATGGAATTTCAAAGGATGTAGGATCCTTTTTAATGAAACTCGCATGATCAATTTGCATTTTCGAATTGCGCTGGTCAGTTGGCAATTCTTTTTAACGTGTCCAATACAATTTGGCATAGTCGTCTGACGACATTCCTAACAAGGTCGTTCATCATAAATTCAGTTTTTAAATTTAAAAATAGGACTCTTTCGCTGATTAATTCAAATGAGAAATAGTCTTTTCGAAGTGTTATTTGTAATTTGTAATTCGTCTTATTTTTTTCTCTTTTTTTTTCTACAAAAAGAAACGATAATATTTTAACGCTATTATAGATAGACACGTTAAAGCTTTCTAAAAATTATATCCGCGTTCAAAGTCCATAAAAGAGAGAATTCTTGTTTCTCTTCGTATGTCCTGATCGATTAAAATTCCAATCTTAAAAAAGATTTGTTTGACATACAAATTTTATCAATAAAAACAGGTTTGAGTATATTTCAAATTTTATAATTCAGTTAAACTGTGTTAAACTGTGTATGTGTGTACTGCAGAAGAATGATATATATCTGACACGATTAATTACATGAAACGTATAAATAATATAGAAAAATGAGCAATAAGTAAAATAGGAACACGTTTAAATTGAAACATGTCTGGTTGAAAGCTTAAAAGAATGATGACTGAGAAGAGAAGAATGAACAGAGGTTAAAAGCTAATTGAAAGAACAGTATCTCAGTTGTTCTGCTTATTTCTACATACTTCACCCATTAGTCGGTGTCTATATTCCAATATTTTTATTTTTATTCTATTAAGAATCTTTGTCGTCAATTTATAAACACATTGACCTGCGTGGTGGTTCAGTGTCCGTTCAATTTATTGCTGTTTTTCATACACCAATCTTCTTCAAGCACCGGAAAATGTAAAATATACATAAATAAGTATAAAATTTATTGTTCATATAAGTGTACACGTTTTATTACTATAATAATAATATGCATATGTGCTTGTACTGCTGATAAATATACTTACATTAAAATCTTTATGAAAAGAACAGTCAATTTTGTAAGAACAAGCGTGACTCCTTATGCTCCGTTGAGCTCAGGCAGAATCAAAACAATGATACTCCTAACAAAGTGCATTCGAGATCTTACTTCTCAACTTGACTTGTTCTAGCACTTACGTTACGAACGTTAAACTAACTAAGTAAATTCGAGTCGGTATAGGAGTTGAATCATATAGGCATGCATACGAAGGAAAGACAGAATAGCTCCAAGTTCGTGAAGTAGAGTTTGCCAAGGGGCCTTCGGTAATTTGCATAACGTCGCAAATACATAATATAGAGGATAATCCTTAATAACTTCTCTAACGGGAACAATCTGCTTATCATTGACAGATAAACTAATCGAATTCTATCTAACTCGATATATTTACGTATTAGTATGTAATAGGTACTATTTGTTATTATTATTAGTAGTATTCTCTCTCATTTTGCAAAATAAATTCATTGAGTAATTCGTTTAAATACAAAGATAAGAATTTCGAAAATGAATTGTAAATTTATTAAAAGTTAGTTTCATTCTAATTGGAATACCCGTGCTATTATCGTTAGATATAAATTTTAATTGGAAAAAAAGGCATTCTCCTTTATTCTAACATTTCTAACGACAAGGAAAATGACGAAACGTATGGCTCCGTTTTGGAGGAAATGCTTTGGTTGGGATGCTGCATGCACACACATATGTCGAGCACGTATATTCCGCTAAGAGAAAAGTTTTTCTGTCTGTTCCGTGCATTTGCTACTGTGGATTGCAGCTGTTGGTGCAGCAAACGAAAGAGAGTGAGAAAAGGTATGAAGGGAAAAGTTTTCTAGGCATTTTCGCGTTGAGAAAAGCCGCAAGAGCTACGATTGCAAAGTGTCGAGTACTTTGCAAGAACGATCGAAAGTCGGAATGTCGTAAGGGTGGAAACCAACGTCAAAGTCGAGGACCGACCATCGACACGCGCACAAGCTGATCCGCTTACCGACAGGCTTACGTTGCATCTTTCTCTCTACATCTTCAATTCGACATTTCAAGAAAATCTATACGTAAATAACAAAGTAAACAAAAAGGATCGGATAAAAAGAAACTCGCGACAAAAGAAAATATTATAGACCCAAAATTTCATCTTTCCTAACGTTTTGTCCTTGATTATTTTTTTTTATTTGAAGAATATACACCGATGTAAATCGAAATCGAATTCAGTTATTTTATTTCAACGTAAAATAAAAACTAAATATATCTTATAAAAGAGAAAAATTTCAAAGTGGACGAGTTGGTGGTACGATTTGGCGGTTTTCAACGATTTGTCTTTTTTCTTTCGATAGAACAGTGCCGAAAGCATCCTCTGACTTCTCGTAAAATGTTCTCGTAAATCATAACGACTGGAAATCGACAGTCGAACTTACCGTTGCGCGTTCTTCCGTATACTCTCGTAATTCTTATTCGACCGACGATAACTCACGAGCTGGAGAAAACGTGCTCTGTCACGACCATTATTTCTTTTTTTTTTTTTTATTATTTTTATTATTACAGTATCATTTTGTACGATACTAAAAATTCTGAATAATTTGTCGTACAATTCGATATATTTGAACGAAAAAGAAAGAAAAGAAATAAAAATCAAAATTTAAAACAAACATACTCATCTCATTGATATTGACACAAATCAGACTAATTATCGAACCAATTTCGAACTGGAAGAAATTGGTTAATGAAGCTCTACCAGTAAGATATTGAAATATCCACTCAGTCATATCGAATTGCTCGTTTGAAACTTGGCGAACCGTCCCGTTCGTTTGGATATGTTACTACCATCAGTCAAGTTCTATTCGTTTTTCTCTTGCTACTCTACGAGAGAACGAATTTCTAGAAAAAAATAAAAATAAAAAAAGAAGAAAAAAATATTTGGTCGAAATTCAGCGTGGAAAGGAAAATTTCGAAATTTCATTCAGATATTATCGCAAGTCGACGAGAAAGCTCGTTTAACGAGCCATTTAGTATACAACGAGATAACACAATGATTCTGTTTTCGAGAAAGGGATTTTATTGTCCCACTCGAGAATCATTCGTAATTAGTTCTTATACGTTGAGAGTAGCTTTCCTCGTTTATTCTTAACATCGTGATTAAAAAAAAAAAAAGAGAAAAAAAAACAAAGTAAAACTAACGTTATCAACAGCAAAATAACTTTTGCTTTTCTTATTTTGATATTTTTTTGTCAAGATCATTTGGATCAATGGATCGTGGAAAATTTGGAACGTAATTATGTTCGCATTTGGGGATACATACGCCTCAACGTTTTGTCCAGTACTTTAACGAAATAATTAGCAGGGATCGATGTAAATTGAAATTGTCGTCGCGTGTTACAAAGCTCTCGACGAACGCATTCGGGGAAAATCGATTGCGAACCAACACACAAATTGACGATGCTAATTCGAATTGGGAAAAGCTCAATCATGAAATAAAATAGTGAAGTTAGTTAGGTGAGATGAATATAACGTTGTGAGTTATTTTTTCAGATTTGATTTAATATAAAAAAAAAAGAATGAAATCAAATGAAGTTTGAATCTTCGGGTCAGGTTTGAATCTCAAATAACGTAAAACACTAAGAAACGTTCAAGATGCATGCCGGAACTCGCGCATCTTTTATTCACGATGCCAGCGACTCTCAAACACGATATATACGTACTTCCGTGATATCCTTCACGTCAGATTTCTAGGATATAAGGTACACGTATTTATACGTCCCATAAAAACGAACAGGGGTTTTACCTTCGATGAGATTTTATGATCTTTTGTCGCACTTTTTCCCCAATTTATATTTACGATTCTCTACGAATCAACGAAAAAATCCTTTCCAATGTTGTTTCTTCATATAACTGCAAACTTTTTGACAAACAAGAAACAATTTTGAACGATCGTTTTTGACAAAACCTATCAAAATACGTGTCATCCTTTTCACTTGTAATCTTTTTTTTTATTTATTTTTTTTTTTTTTTACAATTAGTGCTTTTACGAATATAAAAAAAAAGCTATTAATCATACAACAATCTATAAATTTCGTTGACACGTGATTCGCATTCTCGACGAGTAAACCAAATTTATGATGAATACGATCGATCTTCTTAAAACGACATCGAGAGTTTGCCACGTACGTACGGTTCGTCGAGGTAATTAATTAAACAGTTATTATTCGTCGACAACTGTATGCACTTTCATGATATCGTGCGCGCATTGCAAAACGTTATGTGGGCGTGAGTTTAATCGATCGATGAAACGTCTAAAATTCATCTCTCGCGTTTGCATTGACGCGAAAACGTTAATATTTCGTTAAATAGATCCCGATGTATTTCTAGTATTCTAAATATCAAAGAACACATTATTATATTATATTATATTATAATAAATTAATTAAATATACATATATATGTATGCATGATCACGTTATTCAATAAAAATCACAAATGAATAATTTATAAAATTGCTAACTTATTGGAAAGAGATAATTGGATGGAATAAAAAAAATAAAAAATCGGGTCTCAATTTTGCCGGTCAGTCAAGCTCAAAATGAGAAAATCGATAGAAGTTTCTACCCGAAGCAATCATCGATGTGTTCGGGGTTTGCTCCTTCTCGTAACTACGTTAAAATAATATTTGTCTACAAGGTCGTTTTGAACCGTTCGAGCAATATACGAGGATTTTCGTAATGGCGAACGAAGGTGTATCATTAATCACTAATATTCTAAGGTTAAAACGAAACTAGGGTTGCATCAATGTTTTTTCATCGATAAAAATGTCATTTTGATATTAATTCAAAATTCAAGAAGTAAAAAAATAATTACAACTTCGTTTAAAGAAGTAAAGGTAAAAAAAAAAAAAAGAAAAAAGAAGAGGAGGAAAAAAAAGTTATTTCGTTTCTTGGAATTCAAGGCAAGTAGTCGTAAAAATAAATCGTCTTCGTTTGAAAGTTGGAGAAATATATAGCCGAAAGGAACTCCGAAACGTCGCAGGAAACCGCACCGTTTTAAGATCTACGGGGGATCTGCGAAACTTCAAGTACTCTTTTTTATGCAACAAATTTCGTTGAAGTAACACGCAGTTTTTACTTTCGTTCTCCTCCTCAATTTCGCGATTCAGTCTAGCGATTCTGTATAGGTTCGTAGCAGGAAAAAAAAAAGCACGGAAAAGCTTTTTCGCTTCCTAAAACTAATATACGAGTAAAAGGTTACTTTAATCGTGAGAAACCAAGTGTTTCGATGAATAATGCGATATTGAGAATTAAACATTCAATTTGTCATTAATATAATACTTTATTTTATAAATCTATGCAATCAATTTATAAATCAACGATATTATTTGACTATATTATGCAATATATCAAAGATTAACGATTTTCCGATATGGAATTGTCCAAAACTATTGGAAACCTTAAAATAAATGTTTCACAAGCAAAATAATATATATAGGCTATAAAAATCAGTGTTACGGTACTAATCTGTTTGGAACATTATCAAGAATATATATTGTTCTCTGCGTTCATAACTCACACAACCAACAAGCATAGATGAGATTTCATTTACATATGTCGATCGTCATTATCCAAATATTCTACGTATTTAAATATTAATGGAAATCCCAAATGTTTCGAAATACGTTCGCGTTTGCGCAAACGAAATTTATTCTTATCCTAGATAGCTATTTATAAATAAGTATTTATCTATCTATCTATCTATCTATTTATTTATCCATTTATATGATCTTAAAATATTGAGAGAAAAAAAGAAAAGTAAAAGTAAGCATTCGTACAGCCTAGAACCAATTTACATATTAGACTTTGTTCTATAATTCTGATTTTTCAATGAAAGAAAGAGAGAGAGAGAGAGAGAGAGAGATGCGACAAGAGAGTAAAGTTAAATGAAAAATTCAATATTCAGCAGAGCAACTACCTAACCTTTCATTGGCTATGTCCGAAGACTAGATTGCTCGCAATCATACAAGCGAAAAACTTTATTTTCCAAGTGCCACTGAACGCTTGTCCTAATTCTATCTCGCGTCCAACTCGGCCGAATCCTTTTTTTTTATTTTTTATTCCTATACTATCCTTATTTTTTCTCGTCAAGTATTACTAGCGTCCTATTCGCAAAAGTAGCTAGCAAAAATATACGAGTACATTTCAATCTGAGCATTACCGATGCTCTCTCACGTAATTAAGCTTCCCTTATCCTTAATTTGATTATCGGAAGACCGTGAAAGAAAGGATTATTTCAAATTCGTTCGACGGGTGTTTAAAGAAAGTACAATTTTTCTTTGAATTTATAGAAATCCCAAATTTTATAAATAAATTCTTTTTGAAATATATTCCTGATTTTCTCGATAGAATTTATTCTCATTATTATTATTATTATTAATACGCGAATCGATTAATGGTGTTG